>NC_067401.1:433757317-433844817 GCF_016432865.1 Antechinus flavipes | reverse complement strand
CTCTTCTTCTTCCTGTTCTTGTTCTAGATGAAAACTCCACTTTTGAAAAAAAAATTATTTTTGAAAATCACAAATAGGGGTGCAGATTTGAGCAGATTCTAAGTGGGACAAAGGGAACAAAAAATGAAACCAATATCAAGGGACATATACAGAGAAAAAACTTTTAGAATTTCCACATGGTATGGGAATTTTTAGGTCCAAAGGAAGATGAATATGTTAAGGGTTAATTATGTTTGCATAAAATAGAGAGATCAGTTGTCCATTGAGGGACTGGGTCATAGTCAAATAGTAGGTAGAAAAAAGGTAGAAGGTATGTGTATGCCTTGAGCAGTCACCTACATATATATGTGCCAAGTGGCACAGTGTATAGAATGGTCTGCAGTTAGGGAGACTCATCTTTCTGAATTCAAATCTAGGTTCAGACAATCACAAGTTCTGTGACTCTACATGAATCACTTGCTTCTGTTTTGCTTCTTAACATTAACCACAAATTTGAAATAAACTTTAAAAGCAAAAGATATGAATAAATATTTTAATAGTGACATCATGATTAATGAGTGGATCATAAAACAAATCATAGGAACAATTAGTAATCATATGAAAGAGAATTTTACTTAAAATTGATTTTTAAAAAAGGAACCATAATTTCTTAATTGCAGATAAAGCAATTTTCCAAAGTAAAATTAAAGTTCTTAAAATATCTTAATAAATTAGAAAAAAAAAGGATTAATGATATGAATTGCTTTTACTGTTTGTCCTTTGTTTTCAAAGAAAATCATGACATCAGGGACATGACTCCATGACATAAAAGTCAATTGGATTTAAGTGAGGAGGGCTGTATAAAGTCTTGCTTTCTCTTCTGGAGCCATCTGGATCCAGTAGCAAAATAAAGATTAAGATTACTGGATTTCTGGATGCAGTGGAGATTTTGGCCTTTTTAAGCCAAAGTTTTTAACAGGTCTCAGTTTGACTGAAGCAAAAGGATAGATAAGGGGGGAAAAAAGAAACTCAATATGTACTTTAAAAAACTAGAAAATCAACATATTAGCAAATTGCAAGAACATTAAAGAGGAATAAAATTAAATTAAAAAGTAAAATTAAATAATTAAAAAATTAAAAGCTGTTTCTTTGAAAAAAGCTAACAAAATTAATAAATATCTAGCCATAGTGATCAAAAATACAATTAAAAATAATAAAGGAACAAGGCAAAAGTCAGAATACGGAAATAAAAAGAATGATCAGAACTTACTATCACACAATTTATGTGCCAGCAATATTTAGCAGAATTAAAAAGAATAAAAAAATCATTTACAAAATTAAAGGGTCAAATTATTAAAATATCAAATGCAGATATGAGTCAATATTTTTAAAATTAAAATGAATTAGTATAGAGAAGTTACTAAAGGAGGAAAAATATACTTTCATATGGATTTATAGATGAATTCTATCAATGTTTAGAGATCAATTTAATACCTGTTATACAATTTTTTTTTGTAGTATTGGAAACAAAGCTATGAAACTATCCTTTTATGAGACAAATATAATCTTAATATATAAACCAGAGAAGGACAAAAATATACAGAACTTAAGAAAAAATATTAGTCATAAATAAAATTTTAAAATAAAATCCTAGCACAAGGATTAAAAAAAAATTCCCAAATAATTATTCATTATAACCAAGTTGGGTTTATATCAGAGAAGCAAGGGCAGTAGAAAAATAGGAAATAATTAACATAATTATTAAAAACAAATATTTCAAATCATACTTATATCAATAATTGCAGAAATTTTGGGGAAAAGAATATTCATTGATGCTAAATTTCCTCAAAACATAAATGTAAATGATTCATTTTAACATGATAAAAACATATGTAGACCTCAACTATAGCATTATTTGTAATGGGAAAATATTAGAATATTTCTCAATAAATATGACTAAATCAAAGGTTCTCTCCACATCTTTTCCCCCCATTTTTTATTTATCAATGTTTCAGAGATTCTAGTGATAGAAATGATAAGAAATAAATTTTAAAATCATCATTAAAGGGAAAAAATTATGCTTTTTTTTGTTGATATGATGATTTATTTAGAAAATTTCAGAAAATTAGCAGATAGACTGAGTCAAATATTTCAGAATAGAAAATAAATCCACATCTTAAATTAAATATTAACAAAAAGATTATAGAACATCACCCCCAGTCTAATACACCATGACCAAGTAGGATTTATACCACAAATGCAGTACTGGTTCAATATTAGGAAACTATTAGTATAATTGACTATATCAATAATCAAATTAACAAAAACCATATGATCATCTCAATAGATATAGAAAAAGCATTTGATAAAATCCAACATCCATTCCTATTAAAAACACTAGATAATATAGAAATAAATGGATTTTTCCTTAAAATAGTCAGCAGCATCTATTCAAAACCATCAGTAAGCATCTTATGTAATGGGGATAAACTGGATCCATTCCCAAAAAGATCAGGAGTGAAACAAGGTTGCCAACTATCACCATTACTATTCAACATTGTATTAGAAACATTAGCTTTGGCAATGAGATGAAAAAAGAGATCAAAGGAATTAGAGTAGGTAATGATGAAAGTAAATTATCATTCTTTGCAGGTGATATGATGGTATACTTAGCAAACCCCCAAAAAACTACTAAAAAGCTATTAGAAATAATCCACAACTTTAGCAAAGTTGCAGGATACAAAATAAATCCACTAAAATCCTCAGCATTTTTATACATTACTAACAAAATCCAACAGCAAGAAATACAAACAGAAATTCCATTTAAAGTAACTACTGATAGTATAAAATATTTGAGAATCTATCTGCCAAGAGAAAGTCAAGAACTATATGAGCAAAACTACAAAACACTTTCCACACAAATAAAGTCACATCTAACCAATTGGAAAAATATTAAGTGCTCTTGGATAGGCCAAGCAAATATAAAAAAGATGACAATACTACCTAAACTAATCTATTTATTTAGTGCTATACCCATTAGACTTCCCAAAAATTATTTTAACCACCTATGTGAAATATGGGCTAGCTCTCTGGAGGGTTTCAGGGTCAGATAGAGTCAGGATAAAATAAAGTCCTTGGTCTTTAGGGGGAAAATGAAAGAGACCGATGAACTGCCATGAGGCTTGCCAATGATGTATCCTGGATTCTCAAGTCCAAAGACACCAACTTCTCTCCTCCATATCCTGCTGGAAAGTGACTCTGGCCTCTGTCCCTCCACCCTCTAATCCTTGCCTATGATTTTCTTAACACCAAGCATTCAGCTAGCATCAACTGTGAGAATAGCCATTTATCCAAACACATGCTAATAGAGTCATTGTCTCAATTAGCCTTAAGGGCTCAGTTGTCTCATTCAAGTACACTTATTCAGAGTTTCAGCCCTCTACACACCTAGAAAAAATAACAACAAAATTCTGGAAGAACAAAAGGTCAAGAATTTCAAGGGAACTAATGGAAAAAAAAATCAAATGAAGGTGGCCTAGCTGTATCAGATCTAAAACTATATTATAAAGCAGCAGTCACCAAAACTATTTGGTATTGGCTAAGAAATAGACTAGTTGATCAGTGGAATAGGTGAGGTTCACAGAACAAAAGAGTCAATAACTATAGCAATATAGTGTTAGATAAACCCAAAGACACCAGCTTTTGTTTCAAATCATTATTGATCAGATAAATACAAATTAAGACAACTCTGAGATACCATTACACATCTCTCAGATTGGCTGATAGGAAAAGATAATGACAAATGTTAGAGGGGATGTGGGCAAACTGGAACACTGATATATTGTTGGTGTAATTGAGAATGGATCTAACCATTCTGGAGAGCAATTTGGAACTATGCTCAAAAAATTATCAAACTGTGCATACCCTTTGATCCAGCAGTATTACTACTGGGCTTATACCCCAAAGAGATCTTAAAAAAAGGGAAAGGGATCCATATGGGCAAAAATGTTTGTGGCAGCCCTTTTCATAGTGACTAGAAACTGGAAATTGAATGGATGCCCATCAATTGAAGAATGGTTGAATAAATTATGGTATATGAATGTTATGGAATATTATTGTTCAGTTAAGAAATGACCAGCAGGATGACTTCAGAGAGGCCTGGAGAGACTTACATAAACTGATGCTGAGTGAAATGAGCAAGTGTAGGAGATCATTATACACTTCAACAACAATACTATATGATGATCAAATCTGATGGAAGTGGCTCTCTTCAACAATTAGATGATCCAAAACAGTTTCAATTGTTAAGTAATGAAGAGCACCAGCTACACCCAGTGAAAGAACTATGGGAAATGAGTGTGGACCACAACATAGCATTTCCACTCTTTCTGTTATTGTTTGCTTGCATTTTAGTTTTCCTTCTCAGATTAGTTTTACATTCTTTTTAAATCTGATTTTTCTTGTGCAGCAAGATAACTGTATAAATATATAATATATCATATTTAGCATATACTTTAACATATTTAACATGTATTGGACTGGCTGCCATCCAGGGGAGGGGGTGGGCGGAAGGAGGGGAAAATTGGAACAGAAGGTTTTGTAAGGGTCAATAATGAAAAATTACCCATGCATATATTTTATAAATAAAAAGCTATAATAAAAAATAGCCAAAAAAAGAAAAGAAAAAACAAGAAATGCACAACAGTCACTCACAGGGTGTTTAGGAGGTCTAAAACTTCTGGTATGAGCATTTGCTGAACCTTTTTCAGTTCTGTTCACTCACCCACTTTTGGTGTCCACCTTCACTCAACTCTCACCTGTGGCTCTAAGAAGCTGTAGCATGTGCAGTGACTGTACCCCAATAAAACATTTCAAACAACTAGACTAAACTAGGATGAGGGTAAACTGATAGACCTTAAACCTGTCACTGAGTTAGAGGGATATGTACCCATGCATGTGAAGACTTTCCCAGGTAGAATGTATGAATTAGTATAATTTGTTTCAAGAGTCATAAGGGTGGCTTACACAAGAACTGTAAAGGGCTCAGAGCTTGATCAAAGACTGAAGATGCCAAAGTCATCCATTGCATCTGGACCATTGCCAGTTACTTCAATTTTTTGTCCTACTACTGGATTTCTATGATGCTGGAAAAGAGAATGAAGCTAATGATTTTATATAACATTGCCCTATTTAAATCCAACTTACCTACAAGTCAAAATATCATTCATGTTGTCATTGTTCTTCTTTCCAAAGAATGAATAGCCAACTCACTCTTAATATGTAAAATAACCTCATAATACAATCTTTTCAAAGAATAAAGAATGTCAAATAATTGAAAAGATATTAATTGCTCATGATTGACAATTAAAATGGCATACTATTTAAATTAATTTAAAGTTTTGCTATCATACCAATTAAACTACCAAGGAAAATATAGAGCTAGACAAAATAACATCAAAATTCCTCTGAAATAGAGGTCTAAATAATTGAAAGAAAGAATATAACTAGAAATAAATAATCTTTACTTATACTGCACAATATTTTGCTTCCATAAATGCGTTTCCTCAATGTCCCCTATTCATGCTAAACTTTTATGTAACTAATGTTTGTTGAGAGGGAGTTAATTTGACAATATTAAGCTATTACTTTCTCCTTAATAGTAATCAGGAAAAGTATCCTGGGCCTGTCCTCAGAAGTGCTATATCTTTAAATTTACAGCTATTAGGTGTATGACAAATGGATACAATTCTAGATTAACATCCCTCTTGGACAGAGGTAAGGGCAAAAAAGAAAGTGCCTTACCAGAGCTTTCTTCTTGCTCCTTCTCAAAGATAAATATTTTAATATATTTTGGAGACAAATGGACCAGATTGCAAATCAAAAATCTATCAAGGCCGTGTGTGAGCTAGCCACATTTTAAAAAATTTTAGACAGCAACCACAAAATTATCTGACATTTATAAAATGAATTACATGGACTGGATGATTGCTCTGTTGACTTCTAATTCAAAAATTCTGTGAGAATATCCTTTCTAGCAAGGTACCTTGATGAAAAATGTGTTTAAGAATATTCAGTGGTGTATAGAAGTTATAGAGATTAGGATTCATAAAAAATGTACAAAAAGTAAAGGATCTATTTCATTAGAAAGACATAAAACACCTCAGTTCAACAAAATAAAGGGAGAAAATAGACCTTTAATGAAATGAAGAATTTTTGAACATTATCAATTTTAATAAGCATAGAGATGAATAGGAACTATGATAAACGTGAGTTCAGAGAAATCTAGAAAATGAAATTTACTTGACAAACCACTCCACCAATAGTGTATTAATGTGTTATTTTCCCATAGCTCCACTAACATTTGTCATTTTCTTTTTACTATCATTTGCAACCTATCTTAATGGTAATGTTTTATGTTTCCCAAATTTGTTTATGATGTGGCCTTTTACATCTGGTTCATATATCTATTTGTAGTTTATTTGGTATAAGGGTGGGAGTGTCTGGATTATTCCTCCAATTTTGAAATCTCTTTCTTTTATTGGTTATCTTTTCCATTTTGAGGAAAGATCCAATAGTTATTTTTTATCCCCCTTTCAGGTTTGCTTCTGACACTCCAGACCTCACACAGTCCCCTCTTCCTCTTTCTCTCCCTTTTATACTATCTTTGCCAATTAGAATGTTAGCTTTTGGAAGGGAAATACTGTCTGTCTTTATGTCACACATCCCCAGTATTTAGCTGAGTGCCTAGCACATAGTAATGAATGTTTATTGATTGACAAACATAAAGGAAACTACTATACATGTTAAATGAGTATCACTTTTACCTGAATAAACATGGGGGAGTTGAACACAAATCACACACGCGCACACACACACATGGGCGCGCACACACACACACAAACTGTAGTGCAGAAATATATCTAACTCAAAAAAGAAAAAAAAAAAGCAAGGATAGGGAGGAAAAGGGAGTTAAGAAGGGAGACAACTTTGGGGAAGAACCAGCTTCAAATATAACACATTTCTTATTTCTTAAAAAGAACTAAAAGGGGAAAAATTAAAATACTAGACTAAAGGGGTACCTTAGATTTATTCTTGAGACAGTTGAAGAATTATTGATCAAATTTATTTATTTATTTATCATTTATTTGTTTGTTTTTAACACACATGGCTTTATGGGAGAGAGGAAAAAAACAACAGAAAACAGAAGTGAGCATAGCATGTGTCAATTTACATTCAGGACCCTTAACTTAGTTCTTTGTCTGTCTGCAGATGGCATTTTCTGTCCAAAGTCTATTGGGATTGCTTTGGATCACTGAATCATTGAGAAGAACTAAGTCTTCCATCGTTGATCATTGCACATTCTTGCTGTTATTAAGTATGATGTATTCCTGGTTCTGCTTGTTTTGTTTACCATCAATTCATGTAAATCTTTCCAGACCTTTCTAAAATCATCTTTTTCATCATTTTTATAGAATAATAATATTCCATTACCTTCACATACCACAACTTGTTCAGCTATTACCTAATTGATGGGCATCTACTCATTTTCCAATTCTTTGCTACCACAAACAGCTGCTACAAACATTTTTGCTTGTTGGTCCTTTTGTCTCCTTTAAGATTTCCTTAGGATACAGATCCAGTAATAGCACTACTGAATCAAAGGGTACGCATAATTTTATAGGCTTTTGGGCATAGTTCCAGATTGTTCTCCAGAATGATTGGATCTTTTCACAAGTTTACCAACAATACATTAGTGTCCCAGTTTTCCCACATCTCCTTCAACATTTATCATTATCTTTTCCTGTCATCTTAGCCAATCTGAGAGGTGTGGCACTTCAGAGTTGTTTTAATTTGCATTTCTCCATAATAATTAAGAGCATTTTAATATAATTTTAAAATATAATATTATTTAATGTTAAATCTTCTTGTGATAGTTTAATTGATTGTACATAATCAGCTAAGCACTATTTATCAGGTTGGCAACTTGTTATTCTGAATTGGTTGTTTGATGATCAAAATGACCAGGTTGAATACATTACCTTATGATCATATCATTCATACAAACAAAACCTAATAAAGGCAATGCTCACATAGTAGGATCAAATCTACCTAACAGCTGTTACCACAGAATATAGAAACCAAGTATCCTCCAGACAAATGATTTATTTAGCAAAGCATGCAGTTATAGAAATAAATTAGGTCCAAGGTTTTCAGTTGCACAGGAATCAGACTTTTGGTTTCTACATAGTTAGTATGCAGTTGATAGGACTGAAACAAACAAAAGGACAAAGTCACTGAGAACTGGTTTCTTACTGATGGAAGGGACTGGGAGAATTTGAGATGAAGGGAAGAAAGATAATATAGTGACATTCCTAAAATTAATTGACAATTGATAGGTGAAATAATATTATGACTTCTCCAAAATCAGGTGACTTTCATGAAATCGAGACTATAGTTCAACAAAACGGTGGATGAAGGGCAAATGGAGTTATGTTTGCTATTTTAATGTATCAGCTAAAAAAAAATGTCAAAGGGAAAGATCTAAAATTATTTTTATTGAAAAATTGAGGATTATAATCCATTAAGTAACTCCATTTAGTTTTAATTATATGTAATATTTATCATATCAATATTGAAAAGATAGAAATTAATATTCCCTCTAGTTCCTAATATATTGATTTCTCTTATACTAATTTTATGATGTAACATTTTATTCTGTACTGATTTTTATAATTGCATCTGCATAAGCCTAAAATCATTTTTCTATGTGCTTGCATTACACTTAAGAATTTGGATTTCCCTTTGAGTTAGCTTAAAAGAAAAGTTATCTCTTATACTGGCAGTCCCTGGGATACTTCCTGGCTGTTTGTTAAGCCTAATGAATTAATTTGTTACCATCCCCAAAGATGTGTAGTTCATCTTTGCCTGTCTTTGTTTAATTAGGGGAGTTTTTAATTTCTTTTAAGGAGACAGCAAGTCTGATAGTTTAGATCCCCTAGAAAAAAATTACAAAAAAATGGTCCCGTGAATCAATCAAACAACCTTAATGACAGAGAAGAAGGTTACTAGTCTCATTGCTAGCCTGCCCTTCTTGATGTAACCAATTATGTTTTCCTCATTTATCCAACTCTGTTATGTGTTTTCTCATACTTACCATAATTATATGAAGACTAGAAAGCCATACCTTGTGATTTTGGGTTAGTGAGAGACCATAGAATCAATGTATTGCTTTCTGCTAACATAACTAATAAATTGATCGTGGTAGGACCACTGTCTCTCAATCCATCTTAATTTTCACACATGATATGATTTTACTGCAGTGATTACTCCACTTTAATGGTGGCATTTGCAATCATTTAAATTTTCTCATCTTCCCTGATTCTTTTGCACATTTTTCCCCATAAATCCTCCATTAATTACCTGCTTAAATATCCTGGAAGTGCTCTAGATCTTTACTATATAGTTTGTACTGTCCATTTTGCATTCTTGGTCTTGTCCACAGTCAGACTTACTTATATTTTCCCCATAATACATATAATTGATAGTTTTTTCTTCTTTTTCTGCTTCAATTATGAGCAACATGCTATAATCTATGTAAAATTCTGTATCTATCCATATCCATCTGGATCACCTACAATTTTGATTTTTTGTGGATTGTTGCATTCAACAGTTCACTACCATATGGCATCAGAGTTGAAAGACAAAAATTTGTGCTAGAGATCATTTTTTTAAGTCCCTAAAGAATTTCCCTAATGAAATCCAGCCTACTTCTTTTTATTCATCTCAGAGCTCATGTTATTTTCTACTTGTAGTCTCTTTCTAAAATATATGCATTACTAATTAGGCATGAAATTAGCCAGAGCAGTGGTAGTAGAAAAGAGGAAAAGGGTGGTGTCAGCTTTAGCTTTCAGAAAGCATAGCCAGAAATCAGAGGAGGGAGATCCTACTTCTGGAGAAGGGGCCTTCTGGGAAACTAAGTGGTGGCACCCTGTATAGTGAAATGTTGATTACAACCTTTCCTCATGTATAAATAGTATAATACTACTTGGCTTATAAGGTGTTAGAAAATGTACCCTGACAATGCAGTTTGTTCAAAGAATATTTGTTGAAAAATATGATCTTATGAAAGAAAATTCACATAGAAAGCAAGTTGATATAGATGTTCAATAATGTGCAGTTGGAATCTTGGATACTGCTGGAATGGAACAATTTATAGAAATGAGAGATTTGTATATGAAAAATGGACAAAGCTTTGCACTAGTCTATTCCATCACAGCACAATCAATGTTTAATGATTTACAAGATCTTCCAGAAGAGATACTTTCAAGTTTAAGACAGTGATGATGTGCCAATGTTTCTTTTTTGGTAATAAGTATGATTAGAGAAAGAATTGAAAAGTTTCAGAAAAAAAGGAAGGACAGAACTTGGTAAGATAATGGAAGAATGGCATTCTTAGAATCTTCTGCTGTATTAAAGATAAACATTTATGAGATCTTTTATGGTCTAGTCAGGCAAATTAACAGAAAAACTCCATTGACTAGATAGATAAGTAGAGTATCATGCTATTTGCTTTAACATATAGATACATTATGGCTCTAGCCAGGTCTGAAGAAATGTTAACTAATTCAACAGTGCCAGAAGCATCCCAACTTCATCAAACCTACCCAACACTGTAACTGGACTTTCCTGTAGTAGTACCTTTTAAGAAGTGAATGAAAACTATTATACCAGTTTGTATATTCTATCTTTACTCTATATATATCTTCCTGCTTCAGGTGTGTTTCCTGTAAACAACATATTGTAGGAATCTGGCTTTTAGTCCATTCTGCTAACCGCTTCCTCTTTATGGGGGAGTTTACCCCATTCACATTTATGGTTAAAATTACCAATTCTGTATTACTTGCCATCTTGTTAATCCCTGTTTATGCTTTTCTCCCTTCTTTCCCCCTTACCCCCCTCCCCAGTATTAAATTGTGAGCACCACTTGCTTCTCACAGCCTTCCCTTTTTAGTATCCCTCCCCCTGCCTTAGAGTTCCTCTCCCTATCTTACTCCTTTTCCTCACAGTTTCTATATTCCCTTCCTCTTAGCTTATTCCTTCCCTTTTCACTTTTCCCTTTTTACTTTTCAATGAGGTGGGAGAAGTTTCACCATAAATTGAATATGTCTAAAATTTTTCTCTTAAAGCCAATTCTGATGGCAGTAAGATACCCACTATATTCATCCCCCTCCATTCTTTCTCTCAGATATAATAGGTTTCTTTTGCCTCTTCATGAGATGTAGTACCCCCACTTTACCCTTTTTCTGGTACAATGTCCTTTCTACCTCTAGTTTCTAGAACAAGATATAATGTATTCTTTATACATATTTATAGCAGAAATATAGTTCCCAAGATTTCTTTTTACTTTTTTAGGTTTCTCTTGAGTTCTATATTTGTAGATCAAACTTTTTTGTTAAGTTCTGGTTTTTTCATCAAACATAGATGAAATTTGCTTATTTCGTTGAATGTCCATCTTTTTCCCTGGAAAAAGATGCTCATTCTAGTGGGGTAAGTTATTTTTGGTTGCATCCCAAGTTCCTTAGCCTTTCGGAATATCATATTCCAGGCCCTTTGATCCTTTAATGTGGATGCTGCTAGATCCTGGGTGATTCTTATTGTGGCTCCTCTATATTTGAATTGGGTTTTTTCAGCCACTTGCAGTATTTTTTCCTTCGTCTGAGGGTTCTGGTATTTGGCCATTATATTTCTTGGTGTTTTGATTTTAGGATCCCTTTCAGTAGGTGATCGATAAATTCTTTCAATGTCTATTTTACCCTCTGTTTCTATGACTTCTGGGCAGTTCTCTTTGATAATTTCCTGGAAAATAGTGTCCAGGGTCCTTTTTTCATCATATTTTTCTGGGAGTCCAATGATTCTCAGATTGTCTTTCCTAGATCTATTTTCCAGGTCTGTTGTTTTCCCAAGAAGGTATTTCACCTTTTTCTCCATTGTTTGATTTTTTTGGTTTTGTTTGACTGATTCTTGTCTCCTCAAGTCATTCAGTTCCATTTGTTTGATTCTGATTTTCAATGAAGTATTTTCTTCACTCACTTTTTTATATCTTTTTCTAATTGTCCAATTGAGTTTTTAAGTGAGGTGTTTTGTTCTATGGAGTTTTTTTCATTTCGCTAATTTTATTTTTTAGAGAGCTATGTTCTGTTTCCAGTTCACTAATCCTATTTTTTAAGGATTTGATTTCTTTTCCACTCTGTCTTTAAATGAGTGGGATGACTTCTCCAGACTCTCTTGCCAAGCTTCCCTTTCCTTTTCCCATTTTTCTTCTAGCTCTCTTGTGAGAGCCTTTTAAATTTCTTCTACGAGATTCATCTGTGCTGAAGAACAGACATCTCTTCCTTTGGGGATTCAGCTGGAGACAGTCTGTTTTTAGTCTCCTCAGGGTTTAGATATGCTCTCTATCCATATAGAAGCTGTCAATGGTTAAGGTCCTTTTCAGTTTTTTGCTCATTTTGTCAGAGAAGAATCAAAGACAAACTAGCAAAAAAAAAAAGAAAAAAGAAACAAAATAAAAGGAATCTGCTTTCTTTTTGGGGCTGGGTGGTGTTACCGAGCTTCCTCTACAGACTGCTGGGGGGGAGGGGGGCAGCAGTGAGGCCCTAACAGGACAGGGATGGCTGTGCTGCACCTGTGCTCTGAGACTCTAAGAGGGTGTTGAGTCACTGTGGGGGAGGGGTGGCCAGGTCCTGAGAGACTCCAGCTGTTTGGGGTTGTATTCTTCACCCCCTGTGTTTTTAGCTTCTCTGCTTGTCTGCTGGCTTGCTGCCAGGGCAAAATATCCAATCCTGTAGCAAAGCTCTCCCTGCAGAGACAGCTGAGATCACACCCCACCCCCTCTGGTCTGCTTGGCTGTGAGCTGCCTCCTGTGCTCTCACTGCTGTGCTGCCACTGCCTGCCCTCAGCCTGGGCCCGATCTAAAACCGTCCCCGCCCTCAAGCAAAAACAGACCTTTCCTGGCAAATTTCAAGGATGTCTTCTCTTGGTAACTATTTGTGGTTTTTTTTTTTTTCAGTCAAGCATTAATTCAGAGGCTTGTCATGAAATGAATTCTGAGAGAAAACGTGGAGCTTACACAGCTGTGTGCTTCCTCTCCACCATCTTGGCCAGAAGTCCCAGTTCGTATATTCTAATTAATTTGCAGTGTCCCAAGAGATTTTTTAGTTATAATAATTTGAGTATGCATTTAGTAAAGCCACAGCACATGCAGTATTATTATTAAGAGAAATTGTTCATCCACCAGTGCTGTATATATAAAAACAGTGCATTGTATACTTTAACATGTTCCATGCTTTTACTGGAAAGTTCAGTGTTATAAGTCCAAAAAATAACAATATTTTAACATTATAGAAGAAAGTCCAAAAGTTCCTATATAGACTACTCCAGATAACTGTGTTTTTTAATATTTGTAGTTTATTGTAATTAAAGAAAGAAATACAATGTCATATGTACAAAAGGGTTACATTAACACAACTATGTAGTTTTTTATTTTTATTTTTGAAAAATTTGTGTAGACAGTGATCTTGTCTTTAAAAAATAAAGTAGTCTTCTCAATATACTTAAATATCCAATGAGAAGGAAATGTCTAGACTTTTCAATATTATATTGTATATTTCCTTTTTGTTTTGGTTGCATTATTTCTATTTTTATTGTGCTATGTTGCATAAAGGATTTTTGTATTATGATGTATAAATTTAGAAGTCCACTTTTTGACATATATTTGTAATGTTCTGTTTGTACAAAATTATGATTTGTTCTGAGAAATATGTGCATTCTATAATATTCTCATTCAGAAGATCCTATGAATCTTTGAGTTCAAAATTCTCCAAGGTTTTTCAATTCTACATTTTTGTGTTTTGTTAATATTTCTGTTAGATTTGTCTACTATCAGCAAACTTGCAATTCAATTAACTTTTACTTTATGATTTAAATGTTTTCTGTCCAGTGTACATTTGATATTTGCTCTTTTATGGTTTCTATAAGGATAATGCCATTTTCCCTCTTCTCTCTTGATACTTCTATTGTCTTGCCATTTTGAGTATAATAAGTACAATAACAATTTTTTGCATTGGGGGATTCACATGAGGCATACCCATGTTTCCCCGATAATAAGACACTGTCTTATTATTTTTTTGGACAGAAAAACACCAGAGGGCTTATTTTCAGGGGAGGGCTTATTTTAATGAACATTGACAGCAATTTTAATTTAAAAAAAGAGTTCTTCTTTTATCCTCCATCATGCCCCCTCACTCCCGCTTACATATCGGGTTTTTATGTTGTCCTGCCTCAGTTCTCCTCCGCGGCACTGCTCTCAATGGCATCAGCAAGCAAATCACTGGGGAAGAACAGGATGATGTGCTCACTGCTGCAGCTCTGATTGGATGCAGCTCGGAGCGCGGTGTGCATTTCACCAGTGGGGAGGGAGGGGAGGGTGGGAAGGGAAGGTACAGAGGGTACCGTAATGTAGCGTGTAGCACAGGGGATCACTTTCACTACAGTAGCAATCTCAATAGGGCTTATTTTCAGGGGAGGGCTTATTTTAGAGGAATCTTACACAGTAAGGGGAGGGCTTATTTTTGGGATAGGTCTTATTATCGGGGAAACACGGTATTCAATTTTATTCCATTTTTATTCCATAGTTCTTCTTTCCTTCCTTTTTTTTTTGAATGGCCTCCTTATACTTAACAAATTGTTAAATAAAACAATAACAGTTTAGTGAGACCCAGAATCCATAGGTCCATGACTTTGTATTTATCCTAACTGAAGAAAGTGACAGAGAAAGAACCCAGAACCTCTAGTCTGTTCCAAGTCCCTTTCCCAGAAACAATCTCAATCTGTACACATTCCAATCTCAAACATAGCTTCATCTTGTGCATCCTAATCCATTAAGTAACTCTTAGACACTAGAAACCTTCAAAGCATTTAGCAGAGGGAAGTTTGTCAACTGGGTTATTTCCAATTGCTTCAGGGTTTATTCAATAGCACTTTCTATGTTTTGTGGAAAAATAAAGCTACAAGGATTAGAAATAATATTTTGTTGGCAAAGGGAAGAGTCAGTGAGAGGAGTTGTTAGGGAGGAAAAGATACATGTAAGTGATAAACTAAAGGAATTCAACAATATATTAAAAGGGCCTCAGAGTGATCTGCACCCAAACTGATATATTCAGTGTAGTTTTAAGGCACCCAAAGGATGAGGTACTAACTTGTGCTCAATAGAAGAATGAGACAGATATAGCAACCTAAATAATAATCTCTTTTAGAGGAAAAAACAGGAAAATCATTATACTATGTAATTCACTAGATTTCCCTTATAATAGAATCCACAAATATAGAATTCAGTGGAATACAGATTTCTGTAAAAATATTTCATGACTTCATCACAACACTATCTTACTTTTGACACAGTTTCAAAGCATGAGATGTTCTATTGTAACTTGGGAGAAGTGTGGACAAATTCTATTAAAGACTACTAGAGATCAATTTCTTTGAACTGAGTAGGATCTTCCAGTATTTTGAGTCCATTTCCATTTCAGTCTGATACTATTAATATTAGAGAACTAGAACTTAAGAACATTTTGAAGGACCAAGTTGAATAAATTGACACATTGAATTTTTTTTTAATCCATTGGGTTAAGAAAATAGAGATAGATAACAATTTTACCTCAAGGTAAAATTATAATAATTTTTTATCAGTTGATATACCTGATTATTGTAGTGTTCATTAATGGATATTTAAAAAAAAGTTCTGAGAAATTTTGCTTTGTTTACATAGAAAGGACAAGTATTATTTCTATTTTACTGATGAAGAAACTGAGGTTATGTGAAAGAATTAGATATGCAACAGAGTTTCTTTTTTTTATAATTGATATCTATGTTTACTAGAAAACACTAGAGAATTACAAGAATGATTCTACAACTTTAAAATCTTTTTCAAATTAATTATAAAAAGAAGCCCAGTACAAAAATCTAGATTCTACTTCATTTAGAAAATCACTGATTTTTTTCCCCAAGTAAATGTTTTATATTGTGCTTTCAAATCAATCTGAAGATTTTTCCCATCTATACTATTGATGATTATGTGTATTTATCACAATAATGTCCTGAAGAATGTATAAGTATACTTTCAATAGACATATCATAGTATCCTGAAGCAATTCTTTTCATTAGGGAACAGTTCTAATGATTAGGAAGCTTTTTTTCTGACATCAAGCCTAATTTTACTTCTTGGCAACTTCCACTCATTTCTCTTGGTTTTGTCCTTAAAGGAATAAACAAAGTAGCTAAATATGTATGTATATTTAACTGTATCAGAACCCAATTACTACTGTACTCATTTGTGACTTATTGCAGTTACTCACTGTGGTAATTGAAAATATTACTGAGATTGAATTATGGAAGGGTTGATTATTATACTTGACTCTCACTATAACAATAATAATAGCATTTATGTAGTACTGTAAAATTTGAAATCATTATATAGATTCATATACATATATATCTTTCTGTCCTCAGCACAATCCTAAGAGGAAGTTTGGTATCCCCATTTTATAGGAAACTGAAGCAAAGGGTAACTTGCTTAGGGTCACACAGCTAGTACATTCTTGGGTTGGATTAAATTTGTATCTTTCTGACTTCAGGTTCAGTGCTCTATCTATTCTATCTATAAGACTATCTTAAAAGAATGTCAAGATTATAATGAGTATATACTGACATTTCCCAAATAAGATCACTTTAAGACAAGAGAAAATGGACCCAAATGGTCATTGATAACAAAATAGCCTTTAAGTTACCCAAAATGAGTCACAAAGAGTTAAATGCAATCAAAATGACTCAATGAATTGGCTAGTTGAGCACTGAAGACTTGTCCAAGACTGAAATTCTCTGATTCTCTGAAATGTTATATAAAAGAAAATATATTTCATTGATACTGGAGTCAAATGACCTGAGTTCTAATCCCATCTCTGCTTCCACAGTACTGTGTGATCCTGAATGGTAGCATTGGGAACTGATTCCTCAATAATACTGTGCATAGGTGATCTCATTCAATCCTTACAAGTGTGGGAGCTATGTAGTTCAGGCATTAATCTGCCTACATCTACCTCTCCAGGTTGCTGTAAAAGTCAAATGTAATAATATTCATAAAGCACAGTGCCTGTTTTATAGTAGGTGCTATCTAAACATAAAAATGCTTATTCCATATTGAGAGATTTACCCACACAGGTAGAATTTAAACTTGTTCCAGAAGGCTTTCTACTACATTTCACTATCTATTCTGAGAAGATATATCTTCACAATCAGTAGTTATCACACACAATATTTTCTTTAAATTCAACTAACCATTGTATCTTGGTTTTTTCATCTATAAAATGAGAGAGTTATATTACATGATACAATAATATTTCTTTCTATATTTCATATCTTTTTTTTTTCCTCTCAAGTTCAATGTTTAAGAGCTACCATTTAGCTGACTAGTCTTGGGCAAACCAACTAATCATACTTTCTAGGACCCAGCTTTTTCATGCATAAAATGAGGAGTTGAAACAAGTTCCAATATTCTATGACTATAAAAATTAAGAAACTGAGGTACAAAAGAGAAAAAGAGATTAAGGGCTCATAAGGCTTAGTCAAGATGAGAAGAAGCCCAGTTTTCTGCCTTTACCATCTATCTTACAATTCACATTATCTCCCTGAGCAAAGTGACACTGTGATTGTTATCATTAACTTCAATTGGAAAATGAAGGTCTGGGTAAGCAGACAAAAAACAGAGATAAAACAATCTCCCTTATTAGATCTGGGGGTAGCCAGAAGGCCCCTGAAACAGACAGTAAGACAGTCAGGGCCTTGGCTCTAACTTGGTTAAGGATTGGTCATTAGACCTGCTCTCTATTTTTAAACTGATAGGTTCCAGCCAAAGGACAAGGGAGCTCTGAATGTTGTTATTCTCTTTCCCTTAATAACTGTTGACAATTATTTGGGGTCCTGAAGACCCAAAGCAGGTTCAGAGCTCTCCTGAAGGAAAGATGAAGAAATTAATCAGAACTGCTGGATGGATTTCCTATTATCACTAGCAAAAAGTATAAATGCACACAATATTCAGAACCTAGGTACTGTCAAAATTGCAATACAAGTTGTTTGTTTGATTTTCGGCAAAATCAAAAAAACTTTGAAAACCTGGTCTAAACAGATTATTTGTTGTTTTTTGTTGCCTGCAGTTGTTGGTTTATTTTGCTTGTGGGTTTTTTCTATAACATTGTTTCTTCCACCTGATATGAATAACTAACATTCATGGGGCACTTTAAAACTCCCAGCGAGTTACATAGAATTCAATAAGTGGGAAGAAGACTTTGAAATGGATTCTGGCTCCTGGTATTAGCTTTTTGTATATATTATAATCTCTCCAAGACTCTGTTTTTCCTACTATAAAAATGGGTTAATAGTATTTATGCTCCCTATCCTCCTACTCCCATTTATTTTGATCAAAGTGTTTTCTAAACTTCAAAGTGCTATATAAATATGAGTTAATAGATCCTCTTTTTGTAACAGTCATATGATTTACATGACTTGATATTGAATTTGCAAGATTTTGACATATTCTTTAATTCTTCATGAAACCACACTTTTATCACATTGGATTATTAAATTATATATTAAATGGATTTTTAAAAAAAGGTTTTTAATGCAATTTAAATCAGATGAGTTTCCAGGCCACTGAAATAGATTTAATTCCATTGCTTGGGTAAATTATGTTTTAATTTTCATGTTGTGTGGCATGGTTCTAGGTATGTTGCTATCATCTCCATTTGGAAAATTTTCAAATTCCAGGAAATTTTGCCTTTTGCTATATAATACACTTTCTCAATGGAGAAAACTTTCCAGGACAGCAAGTTAAATATTTTTTTTCTGTGTCTTTATCTTTCTGTCTGTCTCTCTTTTTCTATTTGTTTTTTTTTTTTTGGGGGGGGGGGAGGAGAGTAGTTGTTTTAAAGTTTGATGAATATGTCCATATTTTAACAGTCTTAATTTCTGATAATATTTTAATTGTAGCTTTAGATAAAAAAAATCCAGTTTTATCAGTAAAAACAATATCTTTTTCCCAATTCCCAGTGCACTGATACTTGTAATGATGGTTATCAGTAATTCTTTCAATGATTTTCTATCTATCCAGCTTGAAAAATCCCATGCCATACTATTAATAGATTGATAGCAATCCTTCTCATTATCAAGTTTGTATGAAGATCTTTTCTAGTTTTCAGAGAAATAATTGTTTTACAGCAATAATCTGTCTTTTTTGAACTTCAATGTGAAGGACTTGAAAAAATTTGAAATCTTGACTTCCCCACATCAATAGTCAGCTCCTAAAATATCTCTAAAAACCACTGAAGCATATTCTTCAAGAACTACAATTTTTGCATATTTTCTTACAGGAAACAACTATTCTTAAAATTCATAGAATTAAAGACATAATAAAAGAGATCAATGAAACAAGTATGTATGGCATGAAAAACTGCATTCAATTGATAAAGAACTAATAAATGCTGGGGGAGTCCAATCTTATTTCTCCTGGTCAAGGTCAGATGTTCTGGATCAGCCTAGTCTCTCTAGAAGCACACATGCCTATTTATACCACAAAATGAAGCTATATCAAAATTATTGCTTATCACAGGTCACATAGTTTTGTTGCTATTCAGTAATTTAGTCATATCTAATTCTTTGTGTTTCTGCATTTGGGGTTTTCTTGGCAGCTGGATTTGAACCTGTCTGGTTTTCATGATGCCTTACCTGGTATTCTATTCACTGTAATATCTAGCTGCCCATTAATTCGCATACAACGTGAATGAAATAGTTCCAACAAAACCCCAGGAAAATTAAATGTGTGGTATGGTGGAAAGGGCATTGAATCAGGAAATCTAGATCAAACCCCAAGACTCTCACTTACTAGGTAAATAGCACTGGTCTAAATTTCTGTCTTTCTTTCCTCTTTTTGTAAAGTGAAGGATCTAAATTAAGTGATTTCTGGATTCCTTTCTTGTTCTAATAATTCTATGTGTTTATGCTGAAGAGGCCAAGCAGTCCCAATTGGATCCAAATTCAAGGCAAAGCATGGTGTACTTAAGCAAAGGTAAATCTTGTTAAGGTTTACTTAGTCCTGGGAAAGGAATATCCTTTCCTTGCTTACCTTGCCTTTGGGAAAGATTAATGAGATTGCCTTTGAAAAGAGTTTTGAAACTCTTAGAAGAAAGTTTCTAGAAAAGTATAAGGTATCATTCTTAGTGTTAGAAAACTGAATTCAGGAATTCAAGAAAATCAATTCAAGCTCTGTCGAATTAGTAATTCTTCAACTATCCAGCTCTTTCCAAAGCCTAAGGAAAGGAATTTGGGCCTGTTATCCCTATCAAAAAGTGATACCCACAGCTTAGTCATGAACAAGGACATTTTTTGAACAGTCTGGGCTTATAGACTATTTATTTCAGGGTGTTTTTTTGTTTTTCTTTTTAAACAAATGTAAGTAAGTGTTCCAGACATAAGCTCTCCTTTTGTGACCCCTTACATTCTTTTTGAAGTATCTGGAGGACTGATGAAAAATATCAAAAGAATCTTTTATCAGAGGGTCAACTAAGCTTAAAGTCATGTAGTTTTAAGACTACAAATGTATAAAAGGGCAGCTAGAAGATTATTTAGCTGTATGGCTGCTGTGTTGGAATCATTGCATCATTAATTTCAGGTCCAAAACATTCCTATGAGACCATCTAGTGATTCTTCTTCATTTGATAGAAAAGATATAATTTAAGCTCAGAATAGCAAAACATATTTCGCATGGTCAAATGGCTAGTGAGTATGAAAGATGAGATTGGAATCATATTTTACAACTTTCAGTTCAATGTAGTGTCCACTGCATTTTATAGATTTTTTTGCCTGATTCAGCTGCATAATATAAGAAAGGTAAAGCAAGCTATTGGGCTAAGACATATTGCATACTCCCTCCACAACATATGGATCACATGCTCCTAGAGTCATAAAATGTCCAAGTTGGAAGAAAGTACAGAGGTCATAAGATTGTACCTGATAAAGAAACCCTACCATTAATCCCATCCTTTACATTATTGGCAACACGGTTATCCAGCTACACAACTCATTGGAATATCCCATTTCAATCTGGGATAGTTTTAATTGTAAGGAAGTTTTTTTTTTTTTTAATTTCTCTACTAGTGCTATCCATTGTATTCATAATTCTCTCCTGTGGTACTAGGCAAAAGAAGACTGATCCATCTTTAAAATGAAAAATCTTTTAAATATTTAGAATACAATTATGATACCCCACCCTCAATAATTCTCTGTTCCAGGCTACAATTTCCAAATCAGTTTTATTCTCTAGTCTTCATGTGAAATGTTCTCCAGTCTTTTCACTATCCTAGTTTAAATAGATTATTTATGGCTCTACCTCTAAGCCTCTTGAGTTCATTTTTGTCTGATCAGCCACAGTCAGATACACTGTGTATGATGTCATTTTGTCCCCTTTCTGCCTTAAACCCTGGCACATAGAAATAACCTAAGTAATTCATATGTGATCTAAATGGTAGAGCAAGATAATAATATCTACTTCTGGATACCATAATTCTATTAAGGTAGACTAAGATCATATTAGGTAAGATTTTTGGTCACATTGTCACTCTGTTGATTCATATTAAACTCACAATTTAACAAAACACTTGGTTCTTTTTCACATCAACTCTCCATCCTGTCTTTAAAATTTATCTTTGTGAACTCCAATGTAGGATTTTACTTTTACCCTTGTTTAATTTCATCTACTTCTACAGATATCCCATTTATTGGCTTCTTGTGGCTTCCAGATAATTTCAGGTATTTACTGAATAACAGTCTCTTAGAAATTATTTAGCATTCATTTATACAATCACTTCTAAAGTATACCAAAGAAATAGTTTTGTAGTCTTTTCTTAAGTAACTCCAATGAGATTGAACCCATTGCCTCTTGAAGCAAGTTTTACACTTTTGGATATTAGTAATTATTAGGAATTTTGTTCTTACACATGGATATTTAGCTCTGCAACCCCCATTCACTGCTTCTAATTTAACCCTCTTAAGCCAAAAGGAACCAGTCAAATTGTTCTTCCATAATAACAGTCTGTATATGTTGTGTATAGTTAATTATACATATTGCCTTTCATGCATCCCTTGAGGATAATAACTATATCTTTCTTTATATCCTCAACATTAACACAGGGCCCAGAATATAGTAAGCATATATTGACTGGCAAAAAAAAAAAATCTTTTAATTACTTGTTACTTCCTTCAAGAGTTATCTTCTCTAGCCTAAATTACCTCATTTTAATCAGCATGATTGATATTCTTAAGTTTTCTCCTCTGCTCACTACTCCTAGAAGTAGTGAGTCTTTAGAACTAGTCTCTATCAATGCAGATAGGCAATTGTTTTATAACTTAAAGTTACTTGGGACATTGAGAAATTGGAATCATAGAGAAGAAATGGTCCCAGAAATCCAAAATGGTACTTTATCCTAGTTCTTTTTGGCTCCATCACTATCTCTATCCATTAAACCATGCTATATTTCCTTTCTATTATTATTTCTATTATCCACAAATTTGATAAGCATCCCATATAAACCTTTCACTAAGTCATTGATAATGTCAATGTTGAATAGAGAAAAAAGGGCATTAAACAGATCCCACCTTGCTTCTCATAGCATCAATCTTGAAGGTCTGTTCCTAATTATTGTTATTATTTCTGTCATTTTCATTGTCATCATGTCCTTAGAAAAGCATTAATGTATCTCTTCTAATGCTCTCATTTCTTTAATCTTTAAAGGAAAAAATAGGAAGCAAGACTCGAAGAGAGGTAAACTGGATGAGATAATTCTAGAATTAAGTGGTAAGGTAGAAGGAATAGGAAGGAGGATTTAGATAATTAATTAGCACAAAGAAAGATACAGATGCATAAATCTATCCATAATAAGAATGTCATCAAGACTACTTCACAATTAATTGCAATGACATCTATGCCAAAAAATCTTGACAAAGATAAGTGGGTCTTCTAGGGACCTTGGCAAATAATTTCATATGATGCTTTCCACCTGCTTTCCCCAACCTATTATTCTCAGAATCTGAGAATAAAGGAAGAAAAAAAAATCTGTGATACTGAAGGGAAGAGAAAGGTGAAAATCATTTTCAACAGTCCAAGAATTCTAAGGTTTTGATATGGGAGTCCTAGAATAAAATTTTAATATGTTTGAGGAAAATGGAGGAAAACTTGATTTCTGGCAGTGATAAGAAGAATATGTAGACACTTTCCTGTTGGAATCCTTACTAACTGCTAAGTAATTAGAGTTGATCTAATCTTACAAGAAGATGTTTTGGGCAGAACCTGAAACAAGGTACTAAGTAGAACTACCCATAATCCCTCTCTCTGGAAGGAGCATAAATAGGCCAATGGGCCAGTCGGAGAGTTCTGGAGAGTGAAGACGCTACAAGTCGAGATTTCACCGGAATGACATGAAGACTGGAGCTGGCTGGAGGCAGAAGAAAGCAAGAGGCAGAGGCTGAAGGACCAGACCTTTGGATTTGGCAACATTCGGAGAGAACTCTTGGAACCAAGCAGAGAGATAGGCCTCTAAGCTAACCGGGGCTATATTGGGATAATAAAAGATCTGAACTTTTATCACCTGGATGCTTTTTGAGAAGAAAAAGCTCACAACACTTTCCAAAGTCAAAAAGTAGAGATTGAGCAGTTCTATCAACAATTTTATCACCAAGTCAGTGTAGCTAGTCATATAGTGCCTTAGAAAAGCACACAATTAACATTATCTATCTTCCATTTTTTACTTAATTTGTTAAACATTTTCTAATTACATTCTAGGAGTGCTGTGAGACACATATTTGACATTTCTGATCTAGATAACCAGGCTGGGATATCAAACCAAAAGTAGGTTTTTGGACATGAATTAAGCAATGGGATTATCTCTGAAGAAATGCTTATCTCTTGCTCTTCCAGACTCCAACTTTTTCTTATTGTTTATTAATGCATTTCATTGCTTTTTTAAAATTACACCACAGGTGTTTCTCCAATATAGTTACCCCTAGAAAGTACTCCATTTTTGTCACAAGGAAAAGCAGGTAAGCAAAACTAACTAGTGCAATTCCTGTTCCGACAGTACCTGGATATCCAAAGTCTACTATTTCTTTCTTCATCAGGAAAATGAAATATGCTTCATAAGATGTGTTATGGAATCAATTTGAGTAGATAATTTTATGCCTAGTTGGCTTTTTAGTGTTACTTTTGTTTACTCTGTTGAAGTCATTTTGTGAAAAATTGTTCTGGGATTCAGCTCACTTTAATGCTGTAGGATTGCTGATTTTGAGTTATAAGGGACCTCAGGAGTCTCTAGTTTGACTTTCTTGTTTCACAAAAGAAGAAATTTTCAAGATCAGTATTTTATGTAATTTTCAAGCTACCATGTTCCATGCTACATCGGAATTCATTCAGATTCAATATGATATGATAAAAAGAGCTGGATTTAGAATACATGAGCTTATATTCTAAGACTCCTTCTCACTGTGCATGCAACCTTGGACTACTTAATCTCTCTGGGTATCAGTTTCCTTAAATAGTAAAAAAAAAAAAAAAAAAAAAAAAGATGACTCCAAGATTTTTTTTCTTGCCCTATCTTCCCCAAAACCATGATCTATAAATGGCAGAGCCAGGATTTCAACTGAATCCCACTGAAAATACATCCTGAACTCTGATATCTATTTTACATTCATCCTACATTGATCCATATATATCTTTCCATATTTCTCTGAGTCCTTCATCTTCATACTATTGTGGCAAAATAATATTCTCTTACATTAATACACTGTGTGACTTGTTCATTCATATCCTCTTTATTTCTAGTATTTTGCTGCCACAAAAATTATGCATCAAAGTCTCATCAAAATTACCTGTAGTTTTGTTCTTTTCTATCATTTTTATCACTCTCACCTCTTCTACCATGCAATGAAAACTATATATCTTGAATTGTCCATTTGGTGCTCATTTATGCATTACCAATTTGCATTTCATCTTGTTATTTTTTTTTTTTTAAATTAGATGCCTAACCTTCCAAGGTCCTTCTAAGGACCCTGGAGATTACTTGTTTGTTCTGTTTTTTTTCCTACAAGTTCTTATGAAGATTTTGTTGGTTTTTCTTTCAAATCTAACACAAACACAAATCTAAAACAAAGAAAATTCCAGAATGAATCCTAGTGGTAACTTAAGCTCTAGCTTTGCCCAAGGATATTTCTTAGTTAATTATGCTTTTCCATGACTTCTTGGCAAGTGTCTTCCTGCTTTTAGACCACATAAAATAAGTCAGTTTGTAGCAAATAAAGTCAGTTTGAAAGAAGTCTTATAATCAGATCATCATCTTCTAATTCCAATTGTGGATTTGGGGACTTGAAATTATTTAAAAACAGATTAAATGATGACAGAAAATATTAGTTGGAAAAGGAAAAAAATGGAACACATCCAATTAGCTTCTTTCAGTTTGAAGATGTGACTTTCAAACAAATCATTGGAAAAAATAACTGTTGAAAAAGTATAGTCTTTGCCCAGTCTCAACTGCATTCCAGTTATAGAATCAAATTAGAGGTGAAAAGGCAATAAAAGTCATAGCTCAACCACGTCATTTTACTGATAAGGGAACTGAAACCTAGAGAGATAAAATGATTTACCCATGATCACATAGATTTTCAAGTTAGAATCTGAACTCTAAAGCCAGTCTTACTTGCAATGTTTTCTTTGCCATCATGAGTTCATAAGTTCATAAAATGACATAAGTTGACTCTGTGCTTGGATTGAGGGGAGCAATGATAACTCCTTTCTCTGCCAGTGGTCTTACTCTTGGAATTACTTTGTCCTTAGAGTGACTACCTCTCTTTATTCATTTCTGTCAGTAGTGTATTTCTCTTTATTTCTAGATGTAGTGTTTCTGAACTAGGTGTGATATGGAGAAAATATTAATTGAAAAAATAGATTTTGCTAATTAAAGAAATTAAATTTAAAAGAAAAATAAGATAATATGATCAAGGGAGATAAGATGAGGAAGGAAGAAAAAACTTTTTTTAATTTACTGACTTTTAAGTTTTATTCTAAATATGCCTACTTATATTATCTCCCCTATTAATACTTGGGCTTCTTGAGAACACTGATTGTTTTTGTGTTTTTACTTTTCTCTATATCTCCTCAAACTTAGTGCAATGGCAAGCATACATTAAATACTCAAAAAAAATCATTGCTGATTGGTTGATTGATCACTGTTTGTTACTACATCTACTGTATGTATGTATGTATGTATGTATGTATGTATATCTTTCCTGTTCTTAGGTAATTGAATAGTGAAGATGGAACAGAGAGTCCTCTGAACTCTGAGTTAATGTGGTTCAGTTCCAGAAATGAACATTCCTGGAAGGATTGTTTTCCTTCAGTTTCACTGTGGTTGTTATTAAACAATTATTCAGACACACTTTCAGAACATTACAAAGACTGCTGTGATGTTAGCTGGTTTTTCTCAACTGTTTTAAATTTTTTTTTTTTTATCATGGAGGATCCCTGGGCAAGGAAGCATATAATTTGAAATATGGGTAAAATTAGTACCAAGAGGCATTAATAAAGCAATTTAAAAACACATAGATCCTATGGTCCTTTGCCATCCATGCAATTAATTTTTAGGCCAGTTTCCCACCTGACTGCCTTCCTCTGGTCTACTTCATCATTTCCTGATGCTAAGTAACTTTTCTTCTCCCCCTTTCTTTTCTTTTCAGCATTGTCTTCTTCCATTGGACTACAAGTTTCTTGAAATAATTCTTGAGACTATCTTTTGCTTTTCTTGAGATCCCTGGAACTAAGTATCTGACATACAGTACACAATATTTCCTGAATGACTAATAAATCCAGTATCCTTCAATAAATCCCACTAGAATATGTGAGCTATGTGTTAGTTTATACTTTTACCTTTTAATGACGCAAGTTATTTTTATAATATAATCCTTCATTTAAAGAAAATTAGCTGCTAAATGTTGGGAAAAAGGCAAAAATACTTGAGAACCCTTCCCAACTTAGAATAATATTCCTACATGAATGTTTTGTTAAATAGTGTTTGTCTTCAAGCTCTTGGTACCACATATTTCCCCCAGTGTTTCTTCCCTAGGGAGCCATTAGGGAAAGCCACTGCTTTCTCTAGGTATTTAGGATCTTTGCTACACTATCTCATACTTTCCCAAGCCCAATACTTTTCCGTCAAGGTAGGTCTTATTTAAAGGCAGAGCAAACAGATAGTTGCCTAAATATTACAATCTTTGGAATGCTGGGAAAGCCCTCCAATTTCAAAAAAATATCTTTGGTGTTGGCTGGTTGTTAATGTATGAAACTCAACCATTATTAGATGGAGTACTGGCCCTGGAGTCATGAAGATTCATGTTCATGAGTTCAAATCTAGCCCCAGACATTTATTAGATGTGTTAACCCTGCTTGCCTTAGTTTTCTTATCTGCAAAATGAGATGGAGAAGGAAATGACAAACCACTCCAGTATCTTTGCAAAGAAAATCCCAAATGGGATCATGAAAACTCAGACATTACTGGAAAAAAAAATGACTGAAGAGCAACAATAATTTTAGTATTATCCCTTCCCATACCCACTTAAAATATATGCAGAACTTGATAGGTTCACACTGTGAACTTTTAGTAACTTATCTTAAAATAGTTTTATCAGCACTTTCCTAGGAGATAGGGCAACAAGATAACAAGATAAGTTTTATTCTCTCTTGTGAGAAAGAGTATATATTGTTAGGGGATATAGGAAGCTCCATAGGCAAATTGACCTCTTTTGGATTTTCTTCTAAGGAATACCAGTTCCACCTATAAAAGAGAGATCGATTTCTTTGAGTTGTGAGCAATGATCTATGTGCAATCACTCAGAAGAAAGAAATGAAGTTTTCTTCAGTGTTGGAGTCCTTGTTTTCCCCCATAAATTATATGACTCAATAGCCAGAAGTTTGAGTTATAGGACTAGTTTAACTAATGAGGAAGTAAGGTTGAAGAAACTGATATTTTCATCCATATGATGAAATGTAAGAAACTTTGGGATATTTGTCAAAGGAAAATTGAATTCCCTGAGTACTAGATAGCAGTATGGAGGCAACCTGGGATAATGTAAGGCCCAACACTATGTACAAACTGAAGTTTGAATTTGGTAGCATGGAAGGGAAGTTAGAGAGGTGTCTTTAGGCACATTTCATTAACTATTATCACATCTGTTTTCATGTGTGTGTGTGTGTGTGTGTGTGTGTGTGTGTGTATGTATGTATTCTTGTTCTCTGTAATATGGCAAATTAGATGGAAGAAGTGTGGTTGCTTTTCTCAAACTAGTTTAGTAATTAACAGCAGGCACTTATATCAAGTCCTTCCAAGGGGTGTATGCACAAAATTAGCTAATTAATTCCCAACTCTTTTTCATTAACCTCAAGACAAAGTAAGTAGAATTCTTCCATTCACGTACCTCAAGCTGGCATTTTTTATGACTTTTGCCTTTCATGAATATAAAAAAAAAATATGAAATGCTAGAAGTATAAAAATGCAGGCTTGATTTTCCCTTGAATTTTTTTCCTTATGTTATTTTTGCTCAGTCTTGTCTGACTCTAAGTGACCTATTTGGGGTTTTCTTGGCAAAGATATTTGAATGGTTTGCCATTTCCTTTTCCAGCTCACATTACAGATGAGGAAACTGAGGCAAACAGGGTTAAATGATTTACCCAGAGTCACACAGATAGTAAAATCTGAAGCCAGATTTAAACTCATGAAGTTGAGCCTTCCTGACTTCAGACCTATCACTCTGTCCACTGCATCACTTAGCTACCTATTCTCATGTCCTGGTCCAACTCTTCGCTGTCTACAAGAACACTTACCCAATCTTAAAAAATAAAAACAAAAACAAAAACAAAAAAAAACTACTTATGGATTTGTTTCTTTTTCTTTTCACACTTAATAATTTTTGCAATCTAACATCCAGTGTCATCTCTGAACTGAAACTGCTCTCTTCAAAGTCACCTATGATTTTTTTGTTGCCAGAGTCGATGATGTTTTCTCAATTTACATTCTAGTAGAAACTTCATTGGTTCTATTAGTGTTGGTAGAGAATACTTTAATTACTTATAGGGAAGGCTGAAGTTAAAATGGATATAATCTAGTGTCCACATTAAAATTAGTGGACTGAGCAAGTCTTCTTCTTCTTCTTCTTCTTCTTCTTCTTCTTCTTCTTCTTCTTCTTCTTCTTCTTCTTCTTCTTCTTCTTCTTCTTCTTCTGTTGTTATATTTCATTCTCAGAGAGAACCAGTAACATGAGGAAAATGATGTTTTGTCTTGCAAGTAAATTGGATTTTGGTGAGTGGGGTTTTATAAAGTATTCAGCTTTACTCTCTCTTTCAGAGCCTCTGTGTTCAGTAGCAAGATAGTATCTTGCTACTGAGATGGTCCTGGAGGCAGTGGGAGATCTTGCCTTATTAAGCTAAGGTCCTTCCCATGTCTCAAAGAAAGAGAAAATATTTTTTGTTCTCAAAAATTTCATATTCTACCACTGTTTCTTATCACTGATATTTCACTTTATGGTCTTAAATCTGTAATATTCTTAGTATTTTTGCTAAGAAAGTATTCTGGAGCCACAGACTGCAAGGTGAACTTGGAGTACTAGTCATTATTTTGTGTCTTTGCAATTTGAAAGGATGGATACCTTTGTGAATAAACTACACCTTTATGTTATCATGACAATCTCAAGTCTTTTGCTCATCATTTGTGTGTGAATGCGTACATTTATTTACAGGTTTGGAAAAGAAAAATAAACTACTAATTGTTCTTAATTCTTTTTATAAATCCCAGGCAATATTTTGCAGCTATGTTTTTAATGCTAGATGAAAAATTTAAACCACATATTCAGGTTGATCAAAGTTTAGGATTAATTGTGAAATACAAGAGTGGTCTTTGTCTCGAATTATTCAAGCTGTTTGTAAATCAGAAATGTAAGGATAATTGTGAAATACAAGCTTGGTCTTTGTCTTGAAGTTGTTTGTAAGTCAGAAATGTAAGTTATATGCTCATAAAAGATACTCTGTTATGGGAAAATGTCATTTTTATTACTGACTAGGTACTGACTTTATGTACTGACTAGGTACTGACTTTATGTACTGACTGGATAGACTATACTGAATGCAGTAGACTCTAGAACTGTTTTATGAAAACCTGACCAGGAATTAAGTCTTGTGGACTAGAATAGATTGCATTACTGGAAGTATTGCAAAGAACTTGTAAAATCCCTTCTTTAATATCTCTTTGGGATATAAGCCCAGTAATAACACTGCTTGGGCTTATATCCCAAAGAGATATTAAAGAAGGGAAAGGGACCTGTATGTGCCAAAATGTTTGTGGCAGCCCTTTGTGTAGTGGCTAGAAACTGGAAAATGAATGGATGCCCATCAATTGGAGAATGGTTGGGTAAAATGTTATGGGATATAATTGTTCTGTAAGAAATGACCAGCAGGATGAATATAGAGAGGCTTGAAAAGACTTACATGAACTGATGCTGAGTGAAATGAGCAGAAGCAGGATTCTGATCATTATACACTTCAGCAATACTGTATGAGGATGTATTCTGATGCAAGTGGATTTCTTCGATAAAGACAAGATCTAATTCAGTTCTAATTGATCTATGATGGACAGAATCAGCTACACCAGAGAAGGAACACTGGGAAATAAATGTGAACTGTTCACATTTTTGTTTTTCTTCCCAGGTTATTTTTACCTTCTGAATCCAATTCTTTTTGTGCAACAAGAGAACTGTATGGTTCTGCATACATATATTGTATCTAGGATATACTATAATATATTTAACATATATAAGACTGTCTGCCTTCTAGGGAAGGGGATGGAGAGAGAGAAGGGAAAAGTCGGAATGGAAGTGAGTGCAAGGGATAATGTAAAAAATTATTTATGCATATATTCTGTCAATAAAAAGTTATAATAAAAAAGTATTCTCTAAGTCAGTATTGTTCAGTTAACTAATGCAACACCCCTAATTTTTTTATTTACAATTTCCATCTAAAATTAATTGAGGATTCCCATAAAAATGAATTAATTTGAATTTAATTTAAAAGGATGCATTTTATATTTCTGTTTTTCTGCATTTTATCATCAATTTTTGTACAAGTGCCATGTGCCATTGAGAAAATGATATATCTCTTTCTATTCCTACTGATTTTTGTCCAGAAGTCTATCATGTCTAATATTAAAAATTCTATTTAATTTCCTTAATTTCTTTTTAATTTATTTTTGGCTAGATTTCTCTAATTCTGAAAGGGGAAAGTTGAGATTCCTAATTAATATGTTTTACTGTCTATTTACTCCTGTACCTCACTTAAATTTTCCTTTAAGAATTTGGATATGATATCATTTGATGCATATTTGTTTAGTATTAATATTATTTCATTGTCTATGGTACCTTTTTGCAAATGCAGTTTCCTCCCTCCCTTGTCTCTTTTATTTAGATTTTTGCTTTTATTTTTGCTTTTGCTTTGTTTGAGATTATGATTGTTATCCTTGTTTTTGTTTGTTTTTTGCTGAGGCAATGGGGTTAAGTGACTTGCCTATGATCACACAGCTAGGAAGTGTTAAGTGTCTGAGACCAGATTTGAACTCAAATCCTTCTGTTTTCAGAGCTAGTACTCTATCCACTGCACACCTAACTGCCCCCTTTGTGTTGTTTTTTTAACTTAACCTGAAACATAACAGATTCTGCTCCAGCCCATTACCTTTACTTTGTGTGTATTTCTCTGCTTTAATCGTGTTTTCTGTACATAATATATTGTTGGATTCTGTTTTTTATCCACTCTGCTATTTATTTTTGTTTTATGAGTGAGTTTATTCCATTCACATTTTCACTTGTGATTACTAAATTTGTATTTTACTCTATCCTGCTTCTCCCTCTGTTTATCCTTCTCTCTCTCTCCCTATTTTCACCATGCCCATCTCCAAAAGTGTTTTGTATTTGTCCTTCTCTTATCCCTTTCCCTTCCTACCTCCTTATAGGATAAGATGGATTTCTATATCCAATTGAGTATGGATGTTATTTCCTCTTTGAATAAATTCTAAATGTTTCCTGCCTCATCCACACCTTCATTTTCCCCTCCATTTTTAAAAGCTCTTTTGCACCTTTTTTATGTGAGATAATTTATCCCATTCTCCTCTCTCTTTCTCCTTCTTCCAATGCATCCCTCCTTCTCCTGCTTAATTTTTCTGCAGATCATCCCAACATAATCAATTCACATTTATGCCCTCTGTCTATGTAGACTCATAACTGCCTTAATAATAATGAAGCTGTCAGGAGTTACATGTATCATCTTTACACGGTTTAATCTTACTAAATCTTGGTTGAGCATTTTTTTTTTATCCTTTACACCCTAAACAGGGTGTTCACTCTGCTGCTTCAGATTTCATTTTGAGGCATTATTTTAATATTGTTCAATGGGCAATTTGGGACAGCTCAGGCAAATTCCTGCCTTTACTCCACCATCTTGATTCCATGTCCACTCTCTCCCCCACCCCCATATCTACATTAATTTTAACATGGGATCTTGACTTTGCTAACAATTATGGAACTGGACCAAAATGTGCTACTAAAATTTTTATGTAAGAATTATGTGTCAACTAAAATAATCTTCATCTCAGGATTACTTGACAATAGCATAATCATTACAAGTGCAAGGAGGCATGAAGGTAAAGAAATGAGAGGGATTAGCCACTTAATTAAGTCCTTGGTTTATACAATTCTGACAAACTTTAGAGCAGTGAAGATGTTATGTAACTGACTTCTGTCTTCTAATCACATGGTTAAAAAACCAAAACAACAAAACCCAAACAAACTCTTTTTTATTAGCTGCGTAACTACATCTGAGGTACATTAAAACATATTAACCAGCCAGAATAAATCTCCAGATCTGTCTCTTTCCTACCCGGCTGACATACAGCAAGAAGGCAAAGAATGCAATATATCTGAATAGAGAAAGAGGCCTTATATCCTTCCCTATGTGGCTATCACCATAAAAGTTTGTGAATCTACACTCTTGCTGCTGGATCTATTTATTGTGTCTATTCTTTCCTGATCATAAGTGAAGGGGTTTTGGAAGCAAGTTCAATCTTGTGAGCTTTTAAAAGATTAGAAAGCTAAGACACAAGAAATCTGGGAACTAGAGACATGTTGTGTTTTGTATCTAGAATAAACTACAGAGAGAAAAGTCTTAAAACAACTTGTTTGACTTAGCTATAGGTTGAAAAATAGCCAAAAAGCTGTGATTCATCTTGGAAAAGAGGTCTGGTGAATATAGGAAAATCTGATTTAATATTCCCAAGGATCAAGATGATAGAGAAGACAATGGTTCCCTGGTTTTGTGTGTAGAGGGTACTTGTTTTATCATATATATACATACACACACACACACACACACACACACACACACACACACATATATATATATATATGTTTGTAAAATTTTATGTTAATTGAATACTTCTGAGACACTAATTACTATAAATGAATGGTGGGGAAAATGAGAAAGTAAAACCAACTTGGTAGCATTAGAGAAAGTCATTCCTGATCAGATATACCCTAAAATTTTGATGGAGAGATAAGGATAACTTTATTCTGGGAAAGTGAATTCTTAGTGTTGGATATATACGTATTATCTTTTCTAGATGTAAGGTATAAACTGCATTCTTGAGGCACTGACGTTTTCATATAGAATAGCTTAATGCTGAAAGGAACAAAATAATTTTTTTTGTAAAGAAAATATTATATCAACCTGTAGAGGTTACAAGATACTATTATAGATGAACATTTTGATGCCTAAAAGGAATAAAAACTTTGGATAAATAAAAACTGCTAAAATGTGTATAAACATAGTTTTCAGGATTTGACCAGTCTTGAACATAAAATGATTGTGGCATAAACATAAAGACTTAAATCACTGTATGAAAGCTGTTTTCTTTCTCCTTAAAAGAAATCACATTTATTTATTAAAAGCTGTAAAACTATAAATAGAAAGAAATAGTTTTCAGGACATAAAGTGAGATGAAGGTTCAGTCAGGAACTTCGAGGGCATTATGATCCCTCAGCTCATTTGCTTATATCTATTTTAAGATCTAAGAGGGTAAAAACTAAATAAATGAAAGCTCTTTTAACATTTAACAGAAACATATTCAACTAAATCAGGATTGTTGATTACTCCTGGGAAATTTGTTGAGCTATTCTTTTTTAAGTGAAAGGTGAACTCAAACAGACTTGGAATTAAGCCATTGAAAGGTGCAGAAAATAAGAGACTGAGGTTGAAATGCTGAATACTCTGAATGGGGGAGGGAAGTAAGGAGGGGGGAAAGGAGTGGGAAATCAAAAGTAGCTTTGTTGGAACTGTGGCTGGGAGAGATTTTCTTGAGTGGACCAGTGACATTGAAGCTGACAGCCCACAATTGTGAGTTTTCCTAAGCACAATTGTTTCCCTTATGCCTTCTTTCAGGTTCCTGTGTTTGTCCGTTCTTCGCCAAAGTATTAAATGTACTGGCAGGAGAATATGACCTACTCTGACTGTCAGGTCCTAGGATTCTTTGTGTATGATGATAAATTTTATTTTTCATGTATTCACTTTAATATCTGTGTATTTGTAATTTATTGGTTTGTTTAATTGCTATATTGCCAAGTAAACTGTTACATTTAAGATTTAATCAATGTCATTCTAGTGAGGAGCTAACTTGTGTGGATGGAATAATAGCCAGGAGGCAAAAGAGTTAAAATACTGAATAAGATTCTGTTCCCTTTCAATGGAACTATCCCTAAAAACCTTGAAAATTGAAGGAAAACCTTATGGTGGTATTAAATATATGCTACTTGAGAGCAGGAGCTATTTTTTTTCTTTTCTTTCTATCTACAGCATTTAGCAGAGTTTTTTTTACCCATATCAAACATTTGATAAATTCTTATTTACTTAAAGTTGTCCTCTGAGAATCTAGAATTGCTAGTCTGAGAAAAGGCTGGAATAAGTAATCTATAGAGTAAGTTAGTCTGCCCACCCATGTAGGTATATTATATACATATATGAATGTATATATGTCTTGTATATACAGGTATGTATATATTTGTTGTTTCCACTATTTGAATATTATCTTCTTGAGGGAAGGGACTATTTTCCCATTTGTTCTTTGTAGCCTCTGCACAGTGCTTGGCACTTAATAGGCACTTAACGAATACTTATTGAAATTGTTTATTTAAGGTACACTGTCATACAATGATGTTGCCTTTTGTTCCCTTTAACTTCTGGTAGATGTTCTATTCATTGTTAATTCCAAGTGATTTTGAGCAAAATTGTTATAAAGTAGTTGGGTAACAATAAAATCATGTTCAGTGTCTCTACTGGATCTACATCCCAAAAGGATCATAAAAAGGGGGAAAAAAACCCACACGGAGAAAAATGGTGGTAGCAGCAACATTGGTAATGGCAAAGAATTGGAAACTAAATGGATGTACATCAAATGGCTGAACAAATTATGATATATGAATGTTATGGAACATTATTGTTCTATAAGAGATGATCAGCAGGATGACTCAGAAAGTCCTGGAGGGACTTACATGAACTGCTGCTAAGTGAAGTGAGTAGAACTAAGAGAACATTATACACTGAAATAACAAGATTATGTAGTGATCATTTGTAATGGACTTGGTCTTTTCAATAGTGAGTAGATTCAGGGCAATTCCCATAAACTTGTGATGGAAAGAGCCATCTGCCTCCAGAAAGAGGACTACAGGGACTGAATGTAGATCACAGCATAGTATTTTCACCTTTCTTGTTGTTGTTTGCTTGCCATTTTTTCTTTCTCATTTTTTTTTCCTTTTTGATTGATTTTTCTTGTGCAGCATGATACATGTGGAAATATGTTTAGAAAAATTGCATATATTTAACCTATATTAGATTATTTACTGATTAAGAGAGGGATGGAGGGGGAAGGGAGGAAGAAAAATTGGAACATAAGATTTTACAAGTCCCTATTATATTGGACTAATCTAATGAAATGATTTGTTGTTCTGTCAGGTCCAACTTATCATAATCCTATTTGGAGTTTTCTTGGCAAAGATACTGAAGTGGTCTACCATTTTCTTATCCAGCTCATTTTACAAATGAGGAAACTGAAACAGAGGATCACACAGCTAATATATGTCTGAGGCCAGATTTAAACACAAGGAAGATGAATCTTTCTGACTTTAATCCTTCACTCTATCTAACACACCTCCTAGCTGCCCCAGTGAACTATCAACAACAAAGGTAGGAAAACCTTCTAACCAGGAGCAATAATATTCAAAAGAACTCAACTATAAATCTATCCAATTACTAGGTTCAACAAGCAGTTTCACTGAAAGAGAATCTGAGACATTGAGTTTTATTTATCATGATTAGTCTGGGGGAAAATAGAAATGTTGCAGCATAGGTTGGTGATAGAAACCATCCCATTAAATGACTCTTATGAACCAAACTAACAAACTCATAAACTTTTATTTTATGATGGAAAGAAATATAAAATTAGCCCAAGTTGAACCTGCTATTATAAATTTCACCTAGTTCATTTTATTAGTCTGTGTGTATATAAATGTGTGCTTAAATATCATTTTGTTACCATATTTGGCAAATCTGTCAAGGGAATGAATATTAAACTTGTACAACAGAACTACTGGCATGTTCTAGGGTTCTCTATTACAAATAAATAGACCTTATCTGATTCAACACATTATTCTTCCTCTAATAAATGCTAAGAAGACTTGCTTAACCTGTATCACCATTCTCGTTGAGGTTTTTGTGCTTCAGCTGAGGTCAAACTTTTATAACTATTCAATTCCTATTATGGTAAAGAAATGGCAATGAGACATTAATGAGATATTAGATGTCTGTGGACTGAAGGTCTGAGGAACATCTCCACTTCTAAATATATAATTATTTTAACATAAGCCATATATCAGTTGTGGTAGAAGTGGAGAGGGGGGTAGAATGAACTATGATTATTATTTGTATATAGATGAATAAGCCATGGAGACATTCTACAGAGGGAATGAGAGAATAATTTCTCCTCTTGCAACCTTGAAGAAATAAGTTTGAAATAAGAAATATCACATTAGACAACAAGATGAGATCATAGAAAGGAAAGCTCTTTTAAAAATATAAAGGACTAGGGACATGTCAGGTATCATATTTGAAAGAAAATTGGACTATATGTCAGGAGACCAGGAGATGTCTAATTCCAGTCTTTTGATAACTCATTGCATGAGACAATGGTCAAATCACTTTTCTCTGGGTCTCATTTTCCTCATCTATAAAAAAATAATAATAATAATAATCTCAAGTGTTCTCTGAGGACCTTTAAGAGTCCTCAAGATCTTTTTGTGAGATTTGAAAGTAAAAACTATTTTATAATAATATCAAAATATTATTTGCCTATTAAAATACTCTTTGCTTTTTCAACCATATATCTGCATGAGGCCAGATTTTCTTCACTTACTTCAATCTAAACAACATATAGTATTAGACTGAATCTATGTTCATATCTGAACAGATAAGGAAATTCAGCTATTTTAAGAGAAATAAAAGAATTTTGCAAAACTATGCTAAACAATTCTCTTTTTATTAATTTATTGTTTTAAAAAGTGTTAAAAACATTACTATCTTATTTGGGTTTATTATTACTTTAAGTAAATTATTTTTTTTAATCAGTCTCAGTTTCTAATAAGGCATTTATCAATAGACATAAAATAAATAAATAAAAGTTCTTTGAGGTTCTCAGTAATTTTAAGAGCTTAAAGGGGCCTTGAGACTAAAAAGTTTTGAAAATCACTATCCTACACTTCCTTATGATTCCATCATTCTATGGAAAAGACCAAAAAAAAAAAAAAATCCAGCAAAAAACAAGGGAGAGAGTAGGGATTGAATTAATTAACATATGTACATATTTAACAGATATTAAGTATGTATCTACTCTGTATCATAAGGATCAGTCAAGATCAATCAGGGGCACTTGGGAGAAGAATTTCAGAGAGCAAGTCAGTTCTCAATCAGGGCAGATTTTAATGAGAATAGTCGAGTGTGCTTAGTCCTTAATGGACCAGTAGCAAGCTAGACAAAGATCCTATACTTATTCCAGTTTCTAGATCAAATGTCATAGGCTGAGTTAGTTCTATATAAACAGTTAACTGCAAGGAACAGAAAAACAAGGTGCAGTTGCCCATGTTTCAAAAAACTATGGTTGTAAACATGGTCAGTTATATATATATAAACAGTCTTTGTTACTGGGCAAAGATTCCATTGTTACTGAGCAAGTTTTCAACAGGGCAGGGTACAAGACAAGGACTAAAGTCAATCCCATCATTATACAGGCAGTATATTGGATTCTTTGTGAGAAACAAAAAATTCTAAGCTATATCTCTAATTTCACGAAATGTATAGTCTAATAAACAGTGTTTTTCTCACAAATGTTTTTTATAGTTTCATATATATACATATATGAAATACCATATATGTATATATAAATAGGTTATATTTTCTCACTAATTTTTAACAATCAAAAAACAATAAGGACTGTGAGAATTTTACTATACTTTTCAGTTAATTGCATGATTCTAATAATATGATTTGGTGTAAAATATAATTTACTAACATCTATCTATTCCTTTCTCAAACCCTTTTCAAGAATGCTCTAAATATATGGGTAGATTCTTCTGCTCACATTAGGATTTTAGGTAAAATCTAGATAAGATAAATAGAAGTAGATAGATAGTAATGTCTAAATAAAAAGTATAAATATGGATAAGTAGCAATTGATATGCACTCAGTTGATTTTTTTTAAATAGTAAAAACAGTGAATTATTTTTCCCTTAAGAATTAGTTCCCTTAAAACTGTATCACTGATAATGTTGACTTCTTCTGTGCAAACATGTCAATTCTTTAGTTTCTTTAGTTCTCTTTTCAATTCCTTAGGTACAATAGCACCTAAAAGAGAACAAGTATCTCTTAAGGACCTACTTTGTATTAAGTTCTGTGCAAAATGCTCTATAAATATTATCTCATTTGATTTTTATGTTAAAGAATCTAACTGAGGCAGTTCTACTTTTATGGATGCATAAATAGTTTTTTATAATCTTTAAAGGTCTTTTCCATTTTCCATCAGTTAATGCTTAGCACAGTGTATGGCATAATGGAAGACACTTAATAAATGCTTGTTGATTTTGCTGAAGTCAATTGTAATAATTTCTCCTAGTTAAGCCTCTTGCCAAGATTTTTAAGAATCTGTTTTTCATCTGCTATTGTCTTTCTTCATGAGACTTCATAATATGGTATAATTCTTAAATGATGTATCTCTTATCCTTGAAAAAAAATAACAATTATGAGCTTTCTGAAATGATTTTTAGGCTCTTTTGGTCTGCTTGTGGCAATTCATTTACATTGGTTAGACATTCTCAGGAAATGGTGATAATCTGTGCCAGTACCCCTTCCTCCATTCACCTTTTTATATATTTTTATTTCATTTTTGCATCAACATTCTAATTGAAAAATGTATTCATGATTTACACTGGTAATGTCTGTGTACAGTCAACAAGTCTTTGACCACATTCATTTGTTACTCCTTACTTTTTTTTTTTAATCCAGCTTTACATAGAAATATAGCATGATATGAAGAAAAAAAATTCTGGATTTTAAGTTAAGAAGACTTGGATTTAGACCAGCTAGCTGGTACAGTGGATAGAGAACCAGCCTCGAAGTTAGGAGGACCTGAATACAAATCTGGTTTCAAGACACTTAATATGTCCTAGCTGTGTGACCCTGGGCAAATCACTTAACCTCAATTGACCCAGCAAAAAACAAAAACAAAAACAAAACAAACAACAACAATTAAAAACAAACAAACAAAAAAAACAAAACAAAACAAACAAACAAACAAAAAAAAAAAACAAAAAAAAAACAAAGAAGACTTGGATTCAACTCTCACCTCTGCCAGTTAACGTTTGTCTCAGAAATTGGACAAGTTATTTAAAGTCTCTGAGTCTCAAATTTCTTTATGTGCTAAATATAGGATAGGGAGGTACACTTAAGTAGTTCAGTGGATAGAATGCTGTCAGTATCTGACTGAATTTACAAAGAATCAAATACTATATGTTAGACAATGACAGAACAAAAAATAATGAGGGGCTTGGGTTAGATTATCTTTAAAGTCCCTTTTAGCTCTAAAGCTGTGATCTCATGACTTAATATTAAACTATATGTTGCTTTAACTTGGAGGGTCTTATCAAGACTTTGCTAGAATTTCTTTACCTTATCTTCTGCAGTAGATGTTGGTACATAAATTGCAACTATATCCATGGTGATCTTTTTGCAAAGTTTTTGCAAAATAAAATAGCCCATAAAATTATATTTTTATTGTCTTTACATACACAATCAAGCTAGCCATGCCAAATGCTTGATTTGTGTCCCTAAAGAGAATGAGTCATCCTTCCATTTGGCTGTGACTTCCATTTGTCTTTTGATCTCATTTGCCATGAGAATTCCAAGATGAAAATTATTCATTCCTTCTAGTAGTATATGCCCTCTTTGGCCACTGGAGAAAGACTCCATATTAGAGAACCAGCTAAATCAATATGAATAAACATGTTATTTTTAGTGCCTTCTATTCTTTTGCTATAATTCTGAAATCAGTACTGTATAAGCAAAGACCTCTAAGTCAATTTTTCTCCAAGTATCCAGTGTACTAGTGAGATTCAATACCTAATTAAATTGGATCTTCTTGTAAGAACCATACTCAAATCCTTTCCAAAGTATCTTCCAGAGCTTATGTTTTGTTTGTATATTCTTAGAGAATCCAGTTACCTTAAAGCCACTATAAAATATCAGAGTAATTCTTCATGTAGAATTATTCTGATGATGAAAACTGATATTTATATAGCTTCTTGAGGTCTTTGAATAGTTTATACATTATTTCATTTAAGCCTCACAGCAATCCTGAGACATAGATATTATTATCCCTATTATATGGCTTAGGAAACTTATGGCTGAGAGTTTAATGACTTATAGTAACATAGACAACAAATATTGGAAGAGCCAGATTTTCTTAACTCCAAATCCCTATTCAACTTGCTTTTAGGGATTTTTTTTTTTTTGGTAAGACTAAAGAATCACAAAAATAGTGCCCATATAAGTTTTTAGGTGTTAAGTGTCCTATAGGTGCTAAAAATAATGAAGCTAGGGAAAAATCATTTCCAATGGAGTTATGGGAAAGGTTTTCTGTGTAAATAATTAATTAAAAATTAAAAAAAATATGATCAGTCAATGAGTTGTTATCTTCACGACAGTTAAAAACTGGCCCAACTTATTTTATTGACCTAATTAAATTAAAGGATACTCAGACTAAATCTAAGGCCTGAAAGACTCAAAAAAAAAAAAAATCAACCACACTAGAGAAGAGATTCAGGTAATTTACTAGAAATAATGCCAATGCAAAACCCTGTATTTTTGCCTTTTTTTTTTTTTTCAGATACACCCAATTGGCATGTTAATTTGCACCAGATTCTCATAGTACTATGGGTTCTTGGCTAAAAACCAATTTCTGTTTCTTTAAGTTGCAGACTATACAGAGAAGGTAATAGCCCTGTAGAAAATTAAGCCTGTGGGGTTTCAGAAAGTGGATTTCACTGCTGAATGCCAGAGACCATGTCCTTGAACAATGCCAGAGACCATGTCCTTGGACGCAGGAAACAAAGAGCTAAGAAGATTAGCAAACACCCTAAATTCCTGAAGATTAGATAATGTGTGTCCCAAGAAATCGGTCATCTCCGCCCAAGATCTAGATAACAGTATACTCTAGGATTTCTGCCACACCTATGGTCCGACATTCTTCTCATTGTAACCCCCCACTCAGAAATCCTATTTAATTAAACTCTCTTCATTCATTAAACAGAGACATTCACCATCTTAAATCTTGAGTTGCCTCTCTGTCTCTCCGATCCTGTTCCCAAACACGGCGTGTTTTACAGACTGTTGTCTTACAGAGCCTTTGCTCCTCCTCGGCCCCGGTTCCCTTCGATGACCCACTGTGGATGTCCTGCCGGACAGGACAACTGGCACCCAACCGTGGGGCTCTAAGTGGACCTCGGCCCGACATCGCCCCCGAGCATTCCGCGAGAGAACTCACGGTCTCTACGGAACCCCGTAAGGGTAGAGGTAAGTTTTCGCGATTGTCGGTACTATGGGATCGTATTTATCTAAAGAACAAATATTCCTTAAAGATCTTAAAGGAAATCTTAAGGAAAGAGGCATAAAAGTAAAAAAGAAGGACCTTATAAAATTCTTTATATACATAGATAAGGTCTGTCCTTGGTTTATTGTAAATGGCCCTGAAATACACCCCGGGAAATGGCAGAAGGTTGGCCGAGACCTAAAACAAGAAGGGCCTAACGCTGTAAATGTTTTCCCCCTCTGGGCATTAATTAATGAAGTCATTGAAGGAGCCTCTAACAACGGCAAGGTTCGGCAATTACCCCCGGGTCCTCAGATAACTTGGGAAGACGCTGAGGGAAATAAAGGCACTGTCCGTCCTTACATAGTTCCTAATCTACCTATTAACCTATGGGGAAGAGATATTCTCTCACAAATGGGTATTATTATGCACAGCCCCAATTCTGTAGTCACAAGACAAATGCTAAGCCAGGGTTTTCTCCCTCAACAAGGATTAGGGAAAAATAACCAAGGTATCAATCAGCCTTTACAAGTACAGCCGTACCCTGGCCGTGCTGGCCTTGGTTTTCAGAACCATTTTTTATAAGGGCCACTGGTCCGCCCAGCCTGCAGGCGGACAAGATCAAAACACTCCAGTCTGGTTTGACCAGTGGCCCCTTTCCAAAGAAAATATGTTGCGCAGTCCATAGATCCTTTTCGCTTGAAATACCCCAAACCTGCCACTAGACCTTAACCCTAATTTCATTTAGGTACCCCAAAGCTAGACCTCAACATTTGGTTCCCTGACGAAACAAACACCGGAAGCTAGATAATTTGGCGATCAAACTGGACCCCGACCTTTTCGGGGCACATTCAGAACCAATCTGGGTTTTGAGCTGTTCAAGCAGTATTCTTCCGGGAAGAATCTGCGTTCTTTCTTTGGTCTCACTCTATCTCTAAAGGTAGTAGGGAGAATATGCTTTGCTTGAAGAAACTCCCTCTGTCCAAATCCTTTAGAGAGAGAAAGGCCCTTCCTTTGCATCTCAATGCATTTCTAATCTTTTTTTTCTGTCACCAGATAGTCCTGCTCTCCAGCAGGAACTGTTGAGACACGAGAGGAAGTGTCTCTTTAACACCACCCCAGACCAAAGAGTGGTCATGTGGCCGTTCTGGGGACCTTACCCTTCTCGGGGGTCCCAGGCCAGCGCTCTCTTTGCTCTGTTCTGGGGAGATAACCGGAGAAATGTAAGAGGACTGTGTTGAGCCCTTCTCCCACTCCACTGTTAAATGCAATGGAGTCTCTAATGGTCAGGCTGTAGCCACGAGGAGAAAGGTCACTAAATTGGGGTGAGTTTAGAGAATGTCTCTGCCCACGGCAGCTACTCCCTGGACAGGGGTAAGCAGTCTTCCCTTCAGGTTTTGCTCTCCCAGCAAGATTTGGGGGCTTAGATGAGCTGCCCTGCCTTCAAGTTCCAGCGTGGAATTGCCAGAGGAGCCCTTGCCATTCAAGACGCACTGCGCTGGGTAAGATGGCATCTCTTCCTCCCCAACCCTCGTTCTGGCCTCTCCTCCCCCTTCTTCCATGGAGTGGGGAGTGTAGAACTCGAGGCCTGGTTCGGACCTCTCCCATGTGGCTTGGCAACCTGCCGTTTAAATGCTCCTATCCTGTCCCCTCCTTGGGGTTACTGCACAGTGGGGAGATTGGGGACTCAAACTAAATCTTCTCAAATCTCCGGAAAGGTTGTCACCAACTTTTAAAATAGAAATTTGCTAGCAATTTGGACAAGTGGGCCGCGCCCCTTCCAGACCTTTACCTGGCTCTTAAAGCCGCAGCTTCTAGCCCTCAGGACGTGTGCTCGTCCTATACATTTAAACGGGACTCAGTTTCCCTGATTTGGTCATCCTGCGTCTGTAGAAGCCTCAGAATTAGCTTTCGCATGCTCACAAGGCTGTCTACAAAGATGGGATTTTAAACTGCTCTCGGTCTTTTTCTTAGCTTCAGGGCACTACTTAAAACTTTCTTAGCTGCTTATGGAGAGATAATCTAGGTAAGCCAGGCTAGGTCTGTTTGTCTCACACTTTCCTACCTAACCCTACAGGTGGGAACTCTTTTGCTCCTAATTTTCTTAGTCCTAAGACCTTTTGCTCTTAGCACACTTGGTTCTATTCTTTTCTGGATTGGCATTCTATGTCCCTGCCAACAAAGGATTTTTTCCTGGGCTCCAACCCTGGCCAGGTTGCAGCTTCAAGAAAGACCTTTGGAATGATGGCTGGGGAATAAAATTTTAGGTCAAGGCAAATTAAATTCTTTAGAAGATGGCTTTTTATTTCTTTTCTCCCCTCATTCCTTGACTGCAGCAAGAAATGAGTAAATGAGAGTGTAATGCCGGAGAAACTGAGGCAGGAGAGAGATTAGAGAGTTTTTAATATTTTATTAATGGGAGAGTAAGATTGACTGGACAGGACTCTCATCTCAGATTATCCAGTCAGACAGAGATAAGTATACTGGGACCAAGGAATCCATAATGGTCCCAGGGCTGGAGGACCCAAAGAATCCAGCGTCCAGCATACAGCTGTCAGACGCCATTCTCCAGCCATGAATGGAAGAACAACAACTTCTTAAATACCTTTTTGGAGACAAAGAAGAGAAAGGGAGGGAAGGTTTTTTTATCAGGGAGGGGAAGCCATAAAACCTAAAAATTCCAGAGACAAAGTAGTAAAGGTATCATGGGTTGATCTTGGAATATTCTAAAGGAATATTGTAAATCCATAAAAGAATCAGGAGAGCTACTCTTTTATCTTGCTAATTTACAACCTGAGAGCGAATAATCCTTAGTTTTACTGGGTCAGAGACAGAACAGTTAAGGTAACTGAGACAGGGAAACTGAGTCAGGACAGTTAAAGAAAACTGTGGCATAACATTCCACACTCTTTCTCTCCTAAATATTCAAACCTTTGAATCTTAGCAGCTTCCTCTAGATACCCAGGAGGTCTTTGACCCACCTTATGTAAAGCAAATGAGCCAAAAATAAAACTAAAAAAAATGTAAAGACTCATATGGCAAGAGCAAGTCTCTCCCTGATAACCCCAGAGTTAACAGCTGTACAAAGGCTCCCTTGTTGCAAGCATGTCAGGCCCTCTCCAGTTCTGGAGCACCATCTCAGCCAGAGAATCCAGTTTGAGATGGACAGTTAGGTCTGTGGTCATTTGTGCACTTAATTCAGTCTCTGCTTACAAAGCAGCAGGGTCCAAGGCCCATTCAGAGAGGCAGCCCTCTCCATGGGGGGAAGGATGAGGCTTATAGTAGCTCCACCCGTCCCCACCCAGAGAAACAGGCAGGGCTGCTACTAGAATACAGATTTCTGAACAGATTATGCAGTTAGACCATCAAGGCAGGCAAACTCCAAACTTTTTAGGTGCCTCAAGCCAAACTTCAAGGTCCTTTGAAATGCTGAAATACGTAATGAACTGGGGTTACAGGACTGAAGAAAAATAGATCAGAGAGACTGCCAGTGTCAGGACAGGTGTCTGATTTCTAAAACTTTTCTAAAAAATAATCCCCAAAACTGAGTCTGCCAGCGCACTTTTAACAAAATAAGGGATTCTAAAACTAAAGCATCCAAATTCAATCTGAACTAGTGAGACAGGGGGTGGGGCAGAAATGCCTAAGGCAAAGTGAATAGGAGGTAAGGGTTCCCATTCTTTCAGGTATTTTGAAAAAAATATATCAGTTTCCCCAATGTTCTATCTCTACCTCCCTTTTTTTTTTTCTCACAGAAAGGAATTATCAAATGACATTCCCCATATAAATCCCAAGAGCAAATCAAAATCCCTATACATAACAGACTAATACAGTAGCATTTCCTAAAAAGGCCTAAAAAGCCCTCAAACATAACAGCAATAATTACACAGTTTTAACAAATCCCATCCCAAATCTTAAACACACAGTAATAGACAATCCAGGCAAGGTTTAACAGTCAGTCATCAACCATTCCCAAAGTTCCTCATATCAGTCCAAAGTACACTCGATGCAGAGTCAAGTCCATGGTCTCATTTTAAAACTGCTGCTTCAGGCTGTGAAGTGATAGGAGGCTCTCATTCCTTGCAGAGTGGGTGTGTTATGCTGGCAATCAAAGCTGATCAAAGCTGATCCAGGTTCCAGAAGCAAACCAATATCTGTAATTTGACCAAAATCTAGAACAAAAACACAGATCTAACAAAGAAAGATTAGATCAGTCTTAGATAGACTCAGTTCACCAAACTGTTGCAAAACATGAGGAGGCCAAAATGGATTGGCCAGCAGTTTCCTATGTGAAGAGACGAGTTTGCTTTACAAGCCAAGCAAACGGCTGCAGTGTTACAGACCTCTGTTAATTGTCCACTTATGTAGAAACCTTAAAGGAACAAAACACAAATATCTAGTAACAGACGGATGACCAGGCGAAATACTCAGTTGCCCAAGCATTTAGGATACAATGATTACATATAGCCAGACTGACAATAGCAAGGCTTGACATAATTGAATTGCAGTAACAGTTCTATTGACCATTGCTCTGATCAGAGAGATCAGTTACAGAAGGAAAAATGCAAGAACATAACTATAACATAGCATAAGCAATTGAGTTTTAACAGCTTATCAATCAATTGTCCCAGTTACTGTCACAGGGTGGAGCTTTGAAACTCCCAAATAACATTAGCTAATTAACTCTAAGCCCAAAAACTCCAATAATAGATGTCATCAAATTTCGGATAAATCTTAAACAATTATTTATCATATCCTTATAAGTCATAACAGAAAGCAATTTTGTCTCAGTAAGTTCACAACTTAGAACAATTATCATATCTAGGTAGACGTTACATGAGTGAACATTATATACATACAAATCATTTTGCTTTTAAAATACCCAATACATAGAAAAATATCCCAAATTGCATATTGTCCATAACAGACATTTTCAAAAGGACAAAGAAAAAACCATTATGTTCAGAGGTCCTTTAAATAACCTCAGGATGACCCAATACAATCAATTTAAACTTATACAAAAGACCCAATTCCACATAAAAGAATTCAAGAAGGTTTTTTAACATAGCAATTAAACTTTTAGAAATATTCGTACCAAAGTATGGATCACATTTATGACCATTTTCTTTTAACCAAAAAAATTTATGTATCAAGAAACAAATATTCAATCAATTAACCTAAAATAAGCATGTCCTTAAAAATCACAGTTTGCTGCACTGGCTGTAATCAGTTAAGAAAAGAAAACGGCAGGAACATACTCAGCGGGGTGAGGGGCGGAGAAGATTCCATATGGCCATCGGGGTGAGGGGTGGAGAAGATTCCATATGGCCATCCTTCCCCCACTCCTGACCCCGTAGAAAAAACTTCCCTCAGGTTCCCCACTCAATTTCCTACATGGGGATCCTTTTCAAGATTTAACCCATCAGTTTTCCAATATCAGGTTTCTTCCCAAATCCACCCATTTCCAACTTTCTCTTTCCTTCTGACTACATACTTAAACAATCTCCTTAAAGAACTTTCCTTCCCAGATGCTCCTTTGGTAAAGTAGCAGAAGGCAGTGGGGGTAGGTGACTCCTTACCCCACCTCTTCACCTACTCCCAAAAGTCTTTCTTTCACCTTACTAACACCATGCGAATCTTTAATTTCCCTTACAAATCAGTCCTTCTTAAATCACCTGCTCTTCTATATATATTTTTTTAACTTTCCGAACTTTCAAATCCCTTTCAATCTATTTTTTTTTCCTTTCCTTTTTTTCTTCCTTTCTCTCCCTTTTCTCCCTTTTTCTCACAGGCTGCTGCAGTCAGCCAGAGACAGAGAGAGAGAGAGAGAAAGATTTTTCAAACTTCTTGATATTTTCTAAGCCTGCAACACAGAGGCTGAATCCTTATCTCTTACAAGCTTACTCACTTTTAACACAGACACACAGAAACAAACATGGAGCTCCAATTTACTATGCACAGTTGCAACGTTGTTTTCCAACCAACAACATAACAGACAAACCACATAGAACATAGAACATATATGACAGACTACACAGTTACAACATTAAGCAAACATATACCCAGAGGATATTCTCCAGCGTCCCAGAAAATACCCATCTCAGAATTTTTAAACCCATCGGTATTTATTCTGAGACCACAGGTTGCTAGCAACAGAACAGACCAGAACCAGAACCAAAACCAGATGGTACCCCAAAAGGTCCCCAGACAGACTTACTCTCCCGAATGCCGAATCAAATGCCGAATCGATTTCGTTGTCCACTGTAGGCCGGATTGAGGCTGAAGAACTGCTTCCTTTTCCCAAGGAACAGACCCAGGTCCTGAGCCCCCCTCAGGCCTAGGTGGAGACCGAGAGATCTCTAATCTCTAATCCAGTTCTCAGTTTCTATTATCTCGGTGGGAACCTCCAAATGTAATGCCGGAGAAACTGAGGCAGGAGAGAGATTAGAGAGTTTTTAATATTTTATTAATGGGAGAGTAAGATTGACTGGACAGGACTCTCGTCTCAGATTATCCAGTCAGACAGAGATAAGTATACTGGGACCAAGGAATCCATAATGGTCCCAGGGCTGGAGGACCCAAAGAATCCAGCGTCCAGCATACAGCTGCCAGATGCCATTCTCCAGCAATGAATGGAACAACAACAACTTCTTAAATACCTTTTTGGAGACAAAGAAGAGAAAGGGAGGGAAGGTTTTTTTATCAGGGAGGGGAAGCCATAAAACCTAAAAATTCCAGAGACAAAGTAGTAAAGGTATCATGGGTTGATCTTGGAATATTCTAAAGGAATATTGTAAATCCATAAAAGAATCAGGAGAGCTACTCTTTTATCTTGCTAATTTACAACCCGAGAGCGAATAATCCTTAGTTTTACTGGGTCAGAGACAGAACAGTTAAGGTAACTGAGACAGGGAAATTGAGTCAGGACAGTTAAAGAAAACTGTGGCATAACAAGAGAAACTGAAGCCATTTAAGAATTCGGTGAATGCCCTTAGGAAAGAAGTCTGTCTTTCCCGTCTGCTTTTTTCTCAAGTTCTCTAGACTTGTTCCCTGTTTTCCCTCCTCCATTCTTTGAGAAGTTATTGAGGGACTAAGATGGGATAGTTTACCTTCCTACTTAGATGGTGTGTTTTATAGAGGTATTGGGTAATTTGTAACTGAGTTATGCCTTAAAATTTGTCATCTCTGATGGGCAATAAGTTATATGAAGTTTGGTTCAGTTACTTGTGAACTTCAAGATCTGTGTAATGTTAAATTTAAAACTGTCTACTTAGATAAGAAAGATAGCTGTATAAGCTGTGAACCCTTTACTGTGATTCTTGAACTAGATTTTATCTGAAGTCCTAGATTAATGATAACTGATGTAGAAGATAAAATCCTTTGGGACTGCAGCTAATATTTGCTGGGAGTTTTGAGTTCAGGTGTGATTGCATAGACCAGAAGTAGAACTGCCTTAAATAACTATTTTAATTTGTGGCCACACTATGATTGTTGCTAAGCTTTTTCCTGGGGCTAGAGTTTCTTTATCTAAAGGTTTACTTCGCTCAAGTACTTGGGGCCGCTCCCACCTTGCCTTTTGAGAAAGATGACCGGCCTTTTACACTGTATGTTGATGGAAGGCAGGGCTAGGCCCCTGACTTGCGGCTCAAATGCCCGGGCTAATTTGAGCTCGCTGGGAGACTCTTGCAGTCTTGGGGGGATTTGTCGCTCATAGGACACTGTGAGGCCCTGAGTCTTAAACTCTAGGTCTCTGGACAGGTAGGCTTGGCTAGGCCTTCTAGGGTGACTGGAGTCAATTGGCGACAATTGGCGTGTTTGGGTGTTTTTGGAATTTAGATTCCGTCCAAATTCAATGGGTGTGGCCCAGTCCCAGCCAGCCCTCGCGGAGAGAAATGAGAAAAATGATCAGAGAATACCGGTAGATAGTCCCTTGGGAAACAAATTAAGTAATTGGAACAAACTGCCAAAATATAAAGGAAAAAGCAAGAAAAAGATGATAAGGTATTGCTGCTTTGTCTGGGGTGACAAAGACATTGGTGGAGGCACTATTTGGCCTAAATTTGGCTCCCTTGAAGATTGGGTGTGCCAAATACTGAATTTGTGTGTTAATAACAAAGAACCTGTTAATCCAGAGGAGGTTCTATATGCAGGACTATGGCTTTCCGGGTCTTCTATAATGTTGAGTAAGAGTCCAAGTGTAAAGGACACAAAGGAGGAAACTTTAAAGACCCAGCAATGGGACCCATTGTTATCTCTCCCTCCTCCATACTTATCCCCACCCCCAGAAGAAGCCATAGTTTTAGGAAAGGGAAGGTGAGGACTTAATCCCATCAGCTCCTCCTGGGCCCCTCAGGGCAGGGGAGGATTTAATTCGATTGACCCCACCTGGACTCCAAAAAGAGTCATTCTCCTCTTTAAGGAAGGAATTAGATCAAATTCAAAGAGATATCCGAAATTATCCTTTGCCGGGAACTAAAACCCCAAGTCCTAAATTATATCCCTTAAGAGAGGTTCCTTCGGCCCAGGGAGGTATAGGATTTGTGACCGCTCCCCTGAGCACCACAGAAGTCAGGATCTTTAAGAAGGAAATGAGGTCCTTGATAGAAGACCCCACTGGGCTAACAGAACAGTTTGATCAATTCATTGGAATTTGTCTCCTAGGACCTAACATGCTTCCTCCCAAACAGCTTGAAGGCGTTTGCAACCACACCATACCTGTCAACCTGACGTGGCAAATATGTGGCCGCTCCTGACGGCTCTTATTTTGCCTTCTCTGCTGGCCTTACTACATTTCTGGATGCCCGATCTTTTATCAAAAAACGCGATTACTGCGTTTCTGTCTTTCTCTTCCCTCATATTAATATATACCAGGCCGATGATTTCCTTGATATCTGGGAAAGAAAAAGTACTGGCAATTTCAGGACCAAGAGGGAACCCCTTACTGCGTTAACCCTGACCGTCCTCCTTGGCCTAGGAGCGGTAGGAACGGGGACGGGTATAGCCTCCCTCATACAAAATGACAAACAATATTCCCAATTGAGCGCTGCTATAGATAAGGATTTACAGGAATTGCAAACAGGACTTAAACACCTTAAAGACTCAGTAGCATCCTTAGCTGAAGTCGTCCTGCAAAACAGAAGAGGCTTAGACCTTCTCTTCTTACAACAAGGAGGTCTTTGTGCAGCCCTCAAGGAGGAATGCTGCTTTTATTCAGATAAACTTGGCCTTGTTGAAAACAGCCTACAAAAAGTTAGGGACAGTCTGGAAAAAAGAAAACAGGAAAGAGTAAAAAATGAATCCTGGTATAAGAACTGGTTCTCCACTTCCCCCTTGCTATCCACTCTTCTCCCTAGTATTCTCGGCCCTCTTGTGGGACTCCTTCTCCTCCTTTCTTTTGGCCCTTGGGCCTTTAATAAACTAACCACTTTCGTTAAATCTCAAGTAGATTCTGCGATCACAAAAAAACCACATCTTCTATCATCAGTTACGAGACCAAGACACCTTGGAACCTGAAGAGAAGATCGAAACACTCAAGTTCACTGAACAGCTCCTGAAACAGACATGGTGTCAACGATTGAGAAAATTGTTGTTTTCATGTTTTAAAAAAATTGTGAATGTCATGGAATCTGTATAACTGTGTAGTCTGTCATATGTGTTCTATGTTCTGTGTGGTTTGTCTGTTATGTTGTTGGTTGGAAAACAACGTTGCAACTGTGCATAGTAAATTGGAGCTCCATGTTTGTCTGTGTGTGTCTGTGTTAAAAGTTAAAATAAGCTTGTAAGAGATAAGAATTCAGCCTCTGTGTTGCAGGCTTAGAAAATATCAAGAAGTTTGAAAAATCTTTCTCTCTCTCTCTCTGTCTCTGGCTGACTGCAGCAGCCTGTGAGAAAAAGGGAGGAAAAAAAAAATAGATTGAAAGGGATTTGAAAGTTCGGAAAGTTATAATATAAACAAAACTTCTCTCTGAGGGTGGGGAATCCTGGAAAAAGCCCCTAATCCGTTTTTGCTGATTTAAAAGCTTTGTTAAGTTTTAAGAACAATGATTAAGGAAAATTTGCATTTCTTTAAGGAAAAGCCTACTAGAGTAAAGAGCAATAAAATTCAAGCTTAGCCTGGCCTGGGCAATAAAAAGCTCTAGATTAGATAAGATGCTAATCGCTGTTAGAAGAAATGTGGTAGGAGAAAAAAACTTTTAAAAACAGCTTATTAATTTGATTCAGTTTGTTACCTTCTGAAGTTTGTTAACATAAGTTAATACTTTAAAACCAGCTCTGCTGGACATGTGTGGGTTTTTGGAGGTTTATTATTCACTATAGGGTTGAATCTTACAGGTTTTTGATGGGAAAAGGAAAGAGGAATGCAGGTGATTTAGGAAGGACTGATTTGTAAGGGAAATTAAAGGTTTGCATGGTTTTAGGAAGGTGAAAGAAAGACTTTTGGGAGTAGGTGAAGAGGTGGGGGAAGGAGTCACCCACCCCCACTGCCTTCTGCTACTTTACCAAAGGAGCATCTGGGAAGGAAAGTTCTTTAAGGAGATTGTTTAAGTATGTAGTCAGGTGGAAAGAGAAAGTTGGAAATGGGTGGATTTGGGAAGAAACCTGATATTGGGAAACTGATGGGTTAAATCTTGAAAAGGATCCCCATGTAGGAAATTGAGTGGGGAACCTGAGGGAAGTTTTTTCTAGGGGGCAGGAGTGGGGATGTAATGCCGGAGAAACTGAGGCAGGAGAGAAATTAGAGAGTTTTTAATATTTTATTAATAGGAGAGTAAGATTGACTGGACAGGACTCTCGTCTCAGATTATCCAGTCAGACAGAGATAAGTATACTGGGACCAAGGAATCCATATTGGTCCCAGGGCTGGAGGACCCAAAGAATCCAGCGTCCAGCATACAGCTGCCAGATGCCATTCTCCAGCAATGAATGGAAGAACAACAACTTCTTAAATACCTTTTTGGAGACAAAGAAGAGAAAGGGAGGGAAAGTTTTTTTATCAGGGAGGGGAAGCCATAAAACCTAAAAATTCCAGAGACAAGGAAGTAAAGATATCATGGGTTGGTCTTGGAATATTCTAAAGGAATATTGTAAATCCATAAAAGAATCAGGAGATCTACTCTTTTATCTTGCTAATTTATAACCCGAGAGCGAATAATCCTTAGTTTTACTGGGTCAGAGACAGAACAGTTAAGGTAACTGAGACAGGGAAACTTGAGTCAGGACAGTTAAAGAAAACTGTGGCATAACAGGGAAAGGGTGGCCATGTGGAATCCTCTCCTCCCCTCTCCTCCCTGAGTATGTTCCTGCCGCTTTTTTTTCTTATCTGATTGTGGCAGTGCAGCAAAGTGTGATTTTTAAGGACATGCCTATGTTTCTTCATAAAGGTTTTCTTGGTTAAGAGATATGGTCATAAATGTGATCCATACTTTGGTCCGAGTATTTCTAGTTTAATTGCTATGTTAAAAAAAAAAAAAAAAACCTTCTTGAATTCTTTTATGTGGAATTGGGTTTTTTGTAAAAGTTTAAATTGATTATATTGGGTCATCCTGAGGTTATTTAAAGGGCCTCTGGACATAAGTTTTTTTTTGTCCTTTTGAAAATGTTTGTTATGGACAATATGCAATTGGAGATATTTTTCTATGTATTGGGTATTTTAAAAGCAAAATGATTTGTATGTATAAGATTCACTCATGTAACATCTACCTAGATATGATAATTGTTCTAAGTTGTGAACTTACTGAGACAAAATTGCTTTCTGTTATGATTTATAAGGATATGATAAATAATTGTTTAAGATTTATCCGAAATTTGATTTTGGAGGTAAAAGTTTTTGGGCTTAGAGTTAATTAGCTAATGCTATTTGGGAGTTTTAAAGCTCCACCCTGTGACAGTTACTGGGACAATTGATTGATAAGCTGTTAAAACTCAACTGCTTATGTTATATTATAGTTATGTTCTTGCATTTTTCCTTTTGTAACTGATCTCTCTCTGATCAGAGCAATGGTCAATAGAATTGTTAATGCAATTATGTCATGCCTTGTTATTTTCAGTCTGGTTATATGTAATCATTGTATCCTAAATGCTTGGGCAACTATTTTGCCTGGTCATCTGTCTGTTACTGGATATTTGTGTTTTGTTCCTTTAAGGTTTCTACATGATAAATGGACAATTAACAGGGGTCTGTAAGACTGCAGCCGTTTGCTTGGCCTGTAAAGCAAACTCATTTCTTCACATAGGAAACTGCTGGCCAATCCATTTTGGCCTCCTTGTATTTTGCAACAGTCTGGTGAACTGAGTCTATGAGACTGATCTAATCTTTATGTGTTAGATTTGTGTTTTTGTTCTAGATTTTGGTCAAATTACAGATATTGACTTGCTTCTGGAACCTGGATCAGCTTTGATCAGCTTTGATTGTCACCACGGCACACACCCACTCTGCAAGGAATGAGAGCCTCCTATCATTTCACAGCCTGAAGCAGCAGTTTTAAAATGAGACCATGGACTTGACCCTGCATCGACTGTACTTTGGATTGATATGAGGGACTTTGGGAATGGTTGATGACTGACTGTTAAACCTTGCCTGGATCATCTATTACTGTGTGTTTTAAGATTTGGGATGGGATTTGTTAAAACTGTGTAATTATTGCTGTTATGTTTGAGGGCTTTTTAGGCCTTTTTAGGAAATGCTACTGTATTAGTCTATTATGTATAGGGATTTTGATTTGCTCTTGGGATTTATATGGGGAATGGTCATTTGATAATTCCTTTCCGTGAGAAAAAAAAAGGGAGGTAGAGATAGAACATTGGGGAAACTGATATATTTTTTTCAAAATACCTGAAAGAATGGGAACCCTTAGCTCCTAATTCACTTTGCCTTAGGCATCTCTGCCCCACCTCCTCCTCATATCCATACAAGGTCTGGTCTCAGGTATTGCTCCCCCACATTCAGTAGATAAGCTGTGGGTGAGCCAATGACGGGATTATTGTGGCCCCATATTTCAGGGTCATCATACCCTCTGGCTGCAGGAACACCCAATGACGGGATTATTGTGGGCCCGTTTTCCAGAAGCACACCCCGGAAGTTTGATGCTGGGGTGCTGGGATGGAAGCCGCCCACATAGCCTAAGACAGGGGTCCTGCCCTTTTCTGGCCTTTTAAGGTCGGATTACTTGGGTACTGAATATGGATGCCGGCCACATAGCCTAAGACAGGCCTCCCACCTATTTTTAATAAAGAAAGGGGGATATGCCAGAGACCATGTCCTTGAACACTGCCAGAGACCATGTCCTTGGACGCAGGAAACAAAGAGCTAAGAAGATTAGCAAACACCCTAAATTCCTGAAGATTAGATAATGTGTGTCCCAAGAAATCGGTCATCTCCGCCCAAGATCTAGATAACAGTATACTCTAGGATTTCTGCCACACCTATGGTCCGACATTCTTCTCATTGTAACCCCCCACTCAGAAATCCTATTTAATTAAACTCTCTTCATTCATTAAACAGAGACATTCACCATCTTAAATCTTGAGTTGCCTCTCTGTCTCTCCGATCCTGTTCCCAACACGGCGTGTTTTACAGACTGTTGTCTTACAGAGCCTTTGCTCCTCCTCGGCCCCGGTTCCCTTCGATGACCCACTCTGGATGTCCTGCCGGACAGGACAGCTGAAAAGTCAGACTATCAGTCAGAGAAATAAACAGACTGACTGGCAGGCTTGCTTACAAAAACATACAAAATCAAAATCATACCCCAGTTTTAATGAATTCATGCATCTGTTCTTTGGATGTTCTACCCTGAGGGACTACAGATAATTCAAAAGGCAAGTCCCCTGGAGACTGGAGGATTTAAATTTCCCATAGACCTTTCCTATATATAGTAGAAGAAACCAAAGAAAAATATGAGCAAGGAAAATAATCACCATGAGACTTAAGTTAGATTTAAATTTCTAACAGGAAGAGAGACCCTCCATCAAAGTTTATCTGTGGATGTTTCCAAATATCCTGTTGTAAATAAATGGCTATATAAATATATATGTATGTGTGTGTGTGTATAAAAACATATATAAATACATATTTTACAGAACAAATAGCCAGATAAGACTTGGATTCTTACTCTCTCTCCACCATTTCTTCCTAAGTTTGGTGATACAGCCTTAAAAAAACTCCTATTAGGCAAGATTTCTCCTATCAGGTTGTATACCCACTGGAACATCCAATTGCAGGTTCAGGAAAGCCAGGAAAGGGACTGCATCTCCAGTTAGGTTATTAATACATATCAATGACTCTGCTAGTCACAAATGAAAAGAAAAGGCTAAGGTGAGAAAAGATTCAAATTTTTTTAAGGCTTCTTGGTATAGTCTACCAAGTTCAGAGAACACAGGTTAAGAACCTCTAGAAATTAGGAGATTTTGGACCAAGTCTCATATTCTCCCCAGGTCTCAATGGGATATCCCAAGGTTCTGTCCTGGGTTCTCATCTCTCTTTCTAGGAGACCTCCTTAATCTCCATGGATTTAATTATTATCTCTATGCGAGTATTTGAAAATGATACAGCCACCCATAGTCTGTCTTCTGAGCTCCAACTGCTTATTAGATATTTTTATCTGTATGGTGCAACCATTCTAAGAAAAACTCCACAGAAAATGTATTATCAGCCACCCAGTATAATCCAGAGCCTGTCTATTGTTCTGGTAGGATGTAAGCCAAATGGACAGGGCTTCCCACCACATGTTCTCCATCTTCAAAGATCTATCTTTCAGGTTCTTAAGGTCTATTAAAGTCAGCCTTGGCAGAATGCAGAGCTGAACTCTATGAGAGCTGTAATATTCTTAAGAAAACTTCTTAGCATTTGAGCCCAGACATTCTCCTCCCTGCCACAAGACCTCAATTATTTTGTGAATTTATTATTTTCAGTTTGGCTTCCTCTGCTGGTAAATACACCTTCCTCAGTCTGGTGGTCTTATTCTGGTACTTGCAGAAAACAATCTGGATGCCCTATAGACATTTCAAATTTAACATATTTGCAACAGAACTTAGAATATCTCCCTTGAAGTCCATAGCTCTTACTAACTTTTGTATTTCTATTGAGAACTCTTTCATCCTTGCAATTACCCTGGTTCAAAAGCTCGATCATCCTGTATTTTGGGAGGTCATTTATCTTAGTTTCCAAGTCTTGCCAATATCACCTTCTAAATCTTTCTCTCTCCTCATTCAACTATCACAACTAGTTCAGCTTCTTATCAATCCTTGCCCAGACAATAATAACTGATTAGAAAGTATCTACATTGATTAATAGATCACAGAGAAAACAGGTTCTCTCTGCAGAGAAAATAGAGGTTCTGTTACCAAAATTCTTGGCATAGGAAGATCATTTGCTGTTGTCCTGATCTATATCTGGCCATTGAACCCAGATGGCTCTGGAGAAGATTGTGAAACTGATAACTTTGCACAGCCCTCCCTCACTTAAATACAGTTCACTTGAATGGTATGGCATCTTCTCTCTGAGTCATAGTGCTCTTCAAGAATAAAGGACAAACAATAATTTCTGTGAGTAGAGCTGCCCTGCATTAGACCCAACTGAACTGCTCAGTTTTTATTCATTCTTTCTCTATAATTGCATGCATAAATAGATGTGTAGGCAGGGAATTTATTTAATTAACTAATTAAGATACATTAATTCAACAAATACTATGTGCTCACTAGTGAGTACATTGCTATAAAGAATACATAGATATATAACCCTTGCTCCCAACAATTCAGTAATTTATCATCTAGCTGAAGAGGTCAGACATGTACATAGGGAAAAGATAGTTTACAATATTAGAAATAAATAATAAGCTCTGTGAGGATTAAACTATATCTTATTTTTCTAGATTATAGCTACTCAGTGAAAATTGGTTAGATAAATGAATGAAGATTATAAACTATCCTTATAATAATTATTCACAAAAATCTGAAAAAAAAAAGAATCACTTGTTGCACTTTTTATCTTCATGTAGGTGTGAGAAGAATTTCTATACATTACTTTAGAGAAAAATAGAGTAAATAACAATTAGGAGAAAAGACTGGGAGATCGCCAAATGCTTATGGCTACTGGCCCTGGCCCTCAACAGTTCTATCTATCAAATATTTACACTGAATTTGTTCTCAACACTAGCTTAAACTGAATTGAACTAAGGATGGTAAATTACCTGCTTGTCGCCTTCCAAAAGTCAGTGATTGTCTCCCTCATGGCACCCAGCCTAACTCTGAAGAGCTCTAATGATGAAAAGATGAATGGAATTGACACAGCCTGAAAAGTTATTGAGGTCTAACAGTCTTGATTCTTGATGAAAATTCAAATCCTAGGCTGTGCCATTAACCATATAACTTTAAGTGAATGCCTTGCCTTTAGTAACTCATCTCTAACATAGACCAAATAATACTTGCTCTAACGTAACTATCTTGACTATTGAGAAAATCAATAAAGAATTAAGATTAACTTTCCATAAATGCTTTAAAAGATTAAAAAATGCACACAATATTGTCATTTATTGATATTGTAAACCAAATATTAATTGTAAAAAGCTTCTTAGATGGTGGATCTGAGGGACTTGTAAGATCTAGAATATAAATTTAGAGAATTAAGGACCATGAGATAAGGGATAAATTTATTTGAATCTTTTCACACACGCGCACCCCAGTATTTGCACAACTCCTGGCACATAATAGGTGCTTAATAAAAGTTTTTTGAATGATTGGTGGAAGTACACCTACTAATAGATTAAAGACTATCTCAGGTCTACAGCTAAATTTTTAAAAGGTAAAAGAAAACAAAACCACAACCTTTTACTATGAAAGGTCCTTACATTTTCGAATTTATTCCTGCTTCTTTACTCCTCACTTTATTTCCCAACTTGTTCCTGTCCCTGGTCTGACTCCTTGTCCCTAACCTACCTCATAAATCCTAGATTAAGTCAATGGAAAGATGAATAATTCATAACAGAGAATATGGGTAATTTATTGACCTTTAAAATGATTATCCAAAAAATTATCATCAGAAAAGAAGGCAAACTAAGGATGAGAAATAAGTAGACAAGTCTGAGTGCTTTTTGGTTCCTAGAGAATATTAAAAGACTTAGAAGATAGTCTCATACATGCAGAATAGTTTATGCAAAATTCAAGATGGCAGTCAAGAACTTCATTACTCCATTTGAAGCACTAGTTTGTAGCATAGTTTGACCTCCTAATCAATTGATTTATTCAGGAGGCATCCATTCATTTCGTGTTTCAACTATTTGCTATAAATTAGACAATTTCTTAGATAATGAGCATCAATATGGTATTTTTAATCTAGTACTTTCTTGATCATTAAGTATGTACTGAGAATTTCCTTTATTTTGTGTTGCTCCTAATGTTTCAGAGGAGCGTTTTCACCCTATGATTATTACTAGAACTTTATAAGTTGAATGTGAACATTATATCATCCTCCCTCCCTCTAAACTTTTTTTATTCTTTGAAGACAATAACACACATTATTATGTTAATAGTACTTTGATTTTAAATTATAAATTGAATAATTATTAGCCATACCTTTATCTATTTGTCATACTTCATGAACTTTAATCTTATAGGATTTCTATACTTTTATTCTTCTCATATTCCATTTGGACATATAGTAGAAGAAAACCTAGTTAAACTGTGAACCAACTAGACCACAAAGTAAAGGTGGAATAACTATTTTGGGGTAGTTATGAAGGGCCAAGGAACAGTGTAGTTGTTTTAAATAAATGTATGCAATGAAGAGGGTGGCCAGAGAATCTGGTGGGGGCAATTATACTACAGACTTTAAAGACAGGGCATACCATAGGGTACTGGTCATCAGAGATAGGAAATGTGGCTTCTTGAATGAATGAACAATTCGATAAGCCCTTACTTTGTACAAAGTTAAATGTTGAAGATAAAGAGTAGTCTCAAGGAGCTCATATTCTAATGAAGGAGACAACACCTAAGATAACCTAACATAGAAGTCCAATTGCTTTCAAATAAAAGTGAGAGTATAATTACTTTCTCTGGAGTTTAATGCATTGTCCCATTAAGTATAGTGTTTAAGTTTAGGATATTTCCCTTTTTTCTAGTTCTAAAACCTGAAGGGGCTAATCAACTACTTATTTAAAATTTTATCATTCCCATAGTTTAATTTCTGTTATAGACACTAACACTATAGAATCTGATTACTAAACATCCATAACCTACATGGCAAATGGGGCTTTCCAGAATGCCAGTAGTGGAGATATGCATTTTCTCCCTGTAATTTATGATTCCTCCTCAAGAATAATCTAGGAACCTGAATCCAAGGGCCCTGGGAATGGCAGAGAATGGGAACAGAGAAAAGTTTTTGCCTCAATCAAAAGCTTTGATACTACCAGATTGTTAAACATCAAATGCTAACATTGTTTTATAATGAAAATGAAAATACAGAAGAAGCATTGACAACTACTTTGCTGCTTCACCCTAAGAACTATGAGACTTTTCTATCTGACTCCAGAGAAATAGAGATGTAGACCTACTTACAGAGGTATTTCTTTGTATTAATCTGACTCTTCAGAAGCTTAATCTCATTCAGTATTTCCTCATATAAGGGAGTGTGTCTAAATTCTCCCCCAAATTTTTGATTCCAATTATCCTAGTACCCTCCCCCCCAAAAAAATCATTAAATCTTTTAAGTGACTCTTAATATGAGTTTCTTTGGGATTATATTAGGTGATGGCACCTCTTATTAAAATCATAGGGATCCCAAAGCAGGTAAAGTCCCTAAGGATCTTTGAGTTAAAGAGATAATCAACCATAGACATCCAATTGCTTTCAAGTATAAGTGGGAATCAGGTATCTCAAAATGAGATACTTGTAAAGCACTTACTAGCGTAGTTACAAGGTAGGCACAATATAAATGCTCATTCCCTCCCGCTGTTCCCTATAAGGAAAATTGGATGTAACTATACTGATATTTAAATGGATTTCTGAAGACTTCATATTATGACTCTCTGTGATTCAATTCTTTTTATCTCCATCTACTTTAATGTTCCAGCAAATTTAGCTCTCTTAACAACTCAGTTTTCCTTTTCTAAACTTCCAAAGACCTTTAGCAGAGGTATGCTAGGTTTCAGATCAAAGTTACCCTTGTACCTGGACTGATCATAATATAAACTTTTAATATTAAAGGTCCATTTAATATTAAAGGTCTATAAATTTAAAAGCTAAATTGATTTTATTTTTTGCTATTCTTCACAGTAGGTATTCCATCTCTCTGCTTTGGCATTTTGCATTGCTAATCTTTATACATCATTACTGAAATGCAGTGAAAAGGAACAAGTGAGGAGCATGGGAAGAGACAGAAATAAATTTAACCAGAGCACTATTTCTAGTTGGCAGCACAAAGCTGTCAAAGAAATCTATGGATTCACTTCTATAACGATCAAAGGCAGAAATTACTTATATCAGGATATTACTAGGCAATGAGTAAGAAGCAAAGGTTAAATTTGTGGATTGGCTGACCTGGAATTGAAGTAAGACCTCCAACAAGACTTGGCTTAAGAGGAAAACTCCTTCCAGAAGGAAAGGAGTCAAAAGAGTAGCAGCAGAAAAAGTCACCTAAGAATTAGATATTCCTGGGCTTTCTCACCTTTACCACCAAATGTTCCCATAGAGATACATAATATTAGAAACTGCCTAGCTCACGGCAGTTCATAGATTCAACATTAAGTTGTACTCTATTCTTTTCCCCTTTGATGAAATTCTCAAATGCTTGATATATTTTTTTTGTTTATTTTTACTTTGTACAAATATAGCAACTTCTCCAAGTTTCTATTCAAACATGAAATATGAATGGCAGTGCCCAACGGGAAGACATATCCCATTAGTAAACAATTGTGATTATTTCATAAAAATATATTTTTTAATTTGTGTGTATTATTTTTAGTCAGGTACTAAGATAATACTTGTTAAGATCTAAGCATATAATTTAGTTGGGCTTAACTATTTAATGAGCTACTTAATAAACATAGTGAAATATTAAACACTTCTTTTATCCTTAGAGGACCATGAAAAAAATTAATGAGAAAAGAAAGCACCATGAACCAAGAAATTTTGGGAACTTTTCACCTTAAACCATAAACTGATGGAGAGAGGCTTTTTGGAAATTACATCTACTTCTCAAGATATATTAAGGAAAAAAGAAAGCAAAAGTTGGGAAGGTGACATTCATGGTCTAATAGTAAGGACACTTTGTCTTTCAACCTTACACCAGACCTAGGGACTAGAGATTAGTCCTGAAACTGATGGCCTTCACGAACCACCATCCCCATACATAAAACATTAGTGGCAAAGGAAAGGACACTTAATTGTCAAGAAGGATAAGATAAAATTGAAGGGCAATAGAAAGAAAGACTGAAAGGCTAGCTGGCTGGACCCACTCTGGGAAATAAGGTGGGGCCACCTTGGCCAGGAGTGGGTGTGAAGGCACTGCAGAGCACTGGAGAAGGACAGCTTATATATGTCTTATTTGTTGTCTGTGAAGTCTCTGCTGCCCATGTAAGCAGAAGGGCTTTGGTATAGGACCTTGTCATATGGGTAGCTTGATGTCACAGACCAAAACCAAGAAGAAGTGAAATCTGGTTCCCCCAGCTTTCACTAATGCCTGTCCTAGGTCTGAAAAAGAAGGGAACACCCTTCTTGCACGTTCTGTTTGTACGGCTTTGTTTTTCACTTTCTATTATGAATTCTACATCAGCTAAATGTTACTGAGCTAGGTCCACTTTTTGAAAAATTTCCTAATCACATTTAAGGATACTTTTTAACATTTTTTTAAAAAAATTGAATTCCAGATTTGCTCTCTCTCTCTTCCTCTCCTGCCCTTTCATTGAGAAAGCAAGACAATTTGATATAGATTATATATGTACAGTCATGTGATAATTAGTCATGTTGTGAAGGAAAACACAAACCAAAGCAAACAAGAAAATAAAGTTTTAAAATTTTTATTTTGATCTGCATTGAGACCTTATAATTTCCCCTCTCTGGAGGTGAATAATAGTTTTCATCATAAGTAAATCCTTCAGAATTGTCTTGGATTGCTAAAAATAACCAAGTCAGCTTGCCATCTAGGGGAGGGGTTGGAGGGAGGGAGGGGGAAAAAAATCGGAACAGAAACGAGTGTCAATATAATGTAATTATTAAATAAAAAATTAAAAAAAAAATAAAAATAACCAAGTCATTCACAGTTGATCATCACATGATATTGCTTTTCCTGTGTACAATGTTCTTGTTCTACTTATTTCACTTTTCATCTGCTGCAAGTCTTTTCAGATTTTTTTCTGAGATTAAATCCTGATCATCATTTTGTACAACACAACAGTATTCCATCACAACCACATACTACTTGTTCAGCCATACCCCTATTGATGGGCATCCCCTTAATTTCCAATTCTTCACCAGTATTAAATGAATTACTAAAAAATAGTGTGCATATATGTTCTTTTCCTTTTTGTTTTTAATCTCATTGAGATGCATACCTAATGGTGATATTGCTGCATCAAAGGGTAGGTACAGTTTTATAGCCCTTTGGGCACTATTCCAAATTATTCTCCAGAATGCTTGAATCAGTTTATAACTCCACCAATAGTGCATTGGTATCTCAATTTTACCTCACCCCCTCCAATATCTATCAATTTCCTTTTCTATCATATTAGTCAATCTAATAGGTGGTACCTCAGAGTTATTTTATTTTGAATTTCTCTAATTAGTAGTGATTTAGAGCAATTTTTCATATAATTATAGATATTTTTGATTACTTTATCTGAAAACAGACAGAAACATACCTGTTCATATCCTTTGATCATTTGCTAAATGGGGAATGGCTTGTATTCTTATAATATTTACTTCTTTATCTATAAATTTGAGAAAGGAGGCCTCTATCAGAAAAAAAAAATTGCTGGAAAATTTCTTTCACAATTTAAATTACTGTGTTATTTCCCTCCATGATTTGTCTTTTACCTCACTTTATTCTACTCTGACTCTCTCTTCTTTCACCTCTATCCTCAAAAGTATTTATTACTTACTATCTTCCCCCTCCCCAATTCACCTTCCCTTCTATCAATTCCCATCCATCTTAATTCTCTTCCCCTCCTACTTTCTTATAGATAGATGTCTATACCCCTCTGGATGTGGATGTTATTCCCTATTTGAGCCAATTATGATGAGAATAAGGTTCAAGCCCTCCCTTCTACTGTAAAAGATTTTTTGTGCCTCTTTTATGAGATAATTTATATCATTCCACCTCTGCTTTCCCGCTTCTCCCAGTGCATTCCTCTTTCTCATCTTTTAATTTTATTTTTAAGATATCATCATATCATATTCAACTCACATCCATGCTTTCTTTCTATGTATGCCCTAATAATAACAAAATTCTTAGGAGTTACAAGTATCATCTTCCCATGTAGAAATTAAATAATTTAACCTTATTGAATCCCTTATGATTTCTCTTTTCTCTTTACCTTTTTATATTTCTCTTCAGTCTTATATTTGAAAGTCAAATTTTCTATACTCTATTTTTTTCATCAGGAATACTTAAAAATTCTCTATTTCATTGAACATCCATTTTTACCCCTAAAATATTATATTCAGTTTTTCTGGTTAGGTAATTTCTGATTATAATTCTAGCTCCTTTGTCCTCCTGAAAATCATATTTCAAGCCCTCTGATCCTTAATGTAGAAGATCCATTCATATACTCTAACTTAGTCATTTACCAACTGATGTGCATCCATTCAATTTCCAGTTCTTTGCCACTACAAAAAGTGCTGCTACAAACATTTTTGCACATGTGGGTCCCTTTCCCCTCATTTATGATCTCACATATGATCTCTATATGAGATATAGACTTATTAGAAATGCTGCTGGATCAAAGGGCATGAAGTTTTATACCCCTTTGGGCACAAAGACCTCATTTTAAAAAGATACAGAGAACTGACTTGAATTTATAAAAATACAAGTTATTTCTCAATTGTTCATCAGTTGGGAAATGGCTGAATAAATTATCTTATATGAATGGAATACAAATATATGATATGCCATATGAATGGTATATGGTATATGAATTAATGGAATATTATTGTTCTATAATAAGGGATGAACAAGATGATTTCAGAAAAGCTTGGAAAGACTTACATGAAATGATTCTAAGTAAAGTAAGCAGAACCAAAAGAACATTGTACACAGTAACAAGATTATGTGATGATCAGCTGTGATGGTTATGGCTCTTTTCAATAATGTGGTGATTTAAGACAATTCCAGTAGAGTTGGAATGGTAATTGCCATTTCCATCCAGAGAGAGAACTATGATGACCTCAACTGGTCAACTGTAGCAAAGCTTTGTAACACACATAGTTATTAGGATATTCATAGAAAGTGGCATCCACCTTTCTTCATTCAACCTAATTTTATTGTCCTTATCCCAAGACCTCTTTGCCTAATAGAAGGCACTTAGAGATTTAAATAAACCTATTAAGGCTTGGGGAGTTTGACAGCTATATCTCTAGATGACCTTATAGTCCTAGGAGAGATTTATACTTTCAAAACTAAACTACAGACCAAGTGAGTGAGTATATTAAGAGAATTAAAGACCAAATATAGATATTCAACAATGTAAATAGGCAAATAACAAACAATTGGACTGCAAAACAGACCATTAAACTGCTTTTATGGCTCAATCTTACTAAATGGGGAGATTGGTTTAGACAAGTTTTCAAAAAGTGATTTGTTTCCTTCTCATACTTAAAGACCTCCATGTGGTGAGAGCTTAACATAAAACGTGTGAAAGTGGTTCAGTTCCAACTTTTTGTGTTGTGGTGATCTGAATGAGTACTAAATATGCAGATTCCTGGTAAACTAGGCTTTTGAATATCTACTAACCAGCATACAAATCACCATGAATAGGCAAGTAGGTCCCAGGGCATTTAATACATCTGCAGGCTCCTGAATCATTTATCTCCCCTAAAGAAACTCCAGGTTCTTTTTGATCCAGATAAGATAAGACTATAGTGAGGGCAACCAAGCCAGTCAATGTTTGAGCCTAGAGCCAGAAACCCCAACATCCCCTAAACCCCATAACTCACCAATAATGAGTACTTTCAAAAAAGACTGTGTTTTGATAGCAACCTTTTCTCCTTTTTTGCTTTCATTCTCTCATGTCCCCACCAGGATTCAAACTTAACCCTGGATTCTATTTCTTGAAACCATGCCTTAGAGGATAAGCTTCTGCTTGAGACTTATCAGAGCCTTTTTTGGCAGCTACATCTACTTCCTAAGACTTAATAGTAAGCAAAGGATGAAAAGGTAACATTAATGACCCAGTAGCCAAGACATATTGTTTTTCTAGCTAACACCAGAACTGAGGATTAGAGGTTCTCCCTGAGCCTAATGATCTTCTGGCTCTCTTCCTACACTGACATCATAAGCAATAAAAAGAAAGGGATACTTAATATTCTTTCTGCTTCCCCTCCAAAAAAGGTGGGGGCAAGTAAGAGTAATTGAGAGTTGTACCTGTTAACTTAACACAATATATCACCATGTTATCACCTGCCATCATTGCTAGATTTTTATGTGGATTTCTTGTCTCCCAAGAAAAGCGAGGAAACTTTTATCTCTGAATATCCTAAGTTTAACTGTACCTGGCAAATCTTGGTATTCAAAAAATTCTTGAGAACTGAATGATTAAATAGCAATACCTCCTTTTCTTCTCCTCCCTGCTTCTCCAGCTCCATTATTCCACTCCCTTCTCTCCTATTCTTGTTCCTGTCCCCAAGAGCAGGTTAGTGTGCTTGCTCCATACCACTCTTGTTCCAGATTTGTGTCTATCTTAAAACATTCAATATTCTCATCCTTTTTGGCTAACTTCTATTAAATTTCAGAATGTGACTCAGTACTGAGTATCAAAAAATAACATTGATATCACAATGGCAAAATTCTCCAATATTTTATCTTATTTTAAAATGTTACAGAATTTTCTGAATTGTGATTGATGAAGTTTTTCCATGGGTAAGTTTTTCTTTCAAGCCAATCTTTAAAGGAGAAAGGTGCCATAACAGTTAATAAATGACAATAGCAGCTGAGCTAAACAGGATTCATAATTCCTCTGGGGAATAGGCTTGGACAAAGGGGAAAGTCACCTTTATCTAATCAGAAACAAATTTGAATCTCTCAAACATGAATTCAGAATGATGTTAAAAACAAAGCAAAGAGCATTGCCAAAAATATGTTTACCCAAGAAAAAGCACTCAAGAGCTGGTCAGCTGGGACTGATAAAATCACGTAGATTTGTTTAGAGCCTATAGGAATCCTGCTGGGTCACAGCTGTGCACTTACTAAGTTTATTGACCTTGAATAAAAAAATATGAAAATAATACCAAGAGAAATCCTAAGTTCTACTAAGCACAGAAATGTTTTAAAGTTATAGCAATGATGGGAAAATTAAGAATTTTAGCTGAAAATCTTGCAATTCTGCTTTAAAGGTGGCTGGTGATGGTGATGGGATAAACTATAGAAAGGGAGCAATTATAAATTTATGCAACAGTAGTCACTTTTTAAAAATAAAAGACAAATTCAAAGTAGGAAACTGCTATTTGCAAATACAGTCACAATGTCTGAAAATTAAGATGATTGATGGAGCTTTGGATATTTTAGATGTGTGATTACATATAATGCTTTTTTTTTCAGAAAAACAAACACATTATTGTTTAGAAATTTGGATATTCTAGCACTGGTTAAAAAAAAAAAAAACTTGGAAAGAACTGAGACAAATCAATGAATAATTCCAGTATAAAATGCAATTAAAAAAAAAAAAAGGATTGTGATGTTTTGTGAGACAGCAAATTCCTCAAATATGAAAATGAGCTATGATTGGATGCTATATTTGCCTGGCATGAATACCGTAGAGTGAATTTTTAAAGTCATCCTATCTCTTCATATTGCAGATAAGGAAATTGAGGTTCACAGAAGTTAAATGATTTACCAAGGCCAAATGGTGATGCAGTAGTTGAGCTGGGACTAGAACCCTAGTCTGCTCCTAGTAGTTTAGAGCTTGTAATCTCTAAGATCTCTTCCAGTTCTAAAATTATAAGTTTCTCTGCAGTTATTGAGGGATCTAGATGATTTTGTGTAGCTCTACCTCACTTTAACTCAATTCACATGCAAATTAAGATATCACCCTCATGAGGCCTTTGGTCATCTTAGAGAATGAAAGATAAATAACAACAAAGGATAACTGCTTATAGAGATAGGCTAACCTGATTCTATTCAATTCTCTTCTTCATCCTGGAGAATAATAAGCTATTATGGCCAAAGGCCCTATCTCTCAGTCTTTTTATTGAATATTTGTGAAGCATCCTGAATTAACTAAAATATATGATCATCCCTTGACATTTGTGGGTTTCACATTCTTGGTTTTAGTTATTTGTGGTTTGGATATCAATATTAAATGGGAATTTTTGGAGCTCTGCAGTGTACTGAGGAAAATCACAGATGATGCATGTATGTAAAGAAAGCTAAAAGAAATCAGTGAGTCATAAATACATAAGTATTGTGTATCATTAAGCTATTTTACATTTACTACCATAAGCATACATACATAAGTTTATAATAAACAGTGATTTTTTGCTAAAAATTTCAATACATTAAAACTACATACTTTGTGTCTATACAATCCAAACTCAGTCATCACTCTCAGAGTGAATCATTATATCCTGATTTTTTTCTTAGAAGTTAAGTTCATGAAGGAGGTGCTGAAGCTTTATTGGTGGCTGTGAAGTTTCTGTGTGAGTGTGTGAGACATACTAATTTCTCTCACATAAAAAGTACAATTTTTTTATGAGTTCAGTGTGTTGTCTTGTTTTTGTGTGTGTTAGCTAAATATTATCAGAATTATTAAACATAAAGGTTTAGAGTAAGACTTAGAATTATTAATGATTTTTCACATGTGAGGGTCCTATACCGTTAAGCCCCATCAGTGTTGAATGATGACTGTATAACTTTATGGTGTTTGGGCCAGACTTCCATTCCCATGGTGAAATGGAACTTGAAAAATCAATAATAATATCTGGGTGTTTTCTCACATAATCAGCAAAATCATGATTTTTTAATTTAAGTTATTCAGGTCCTACAATTGCTTTTAACTTTAGCTTTGTTCTGCAAAGAGTCCAATTCTAACCATTTAAAAGTAAAGAATCCCAATTTTTCTTGCATGAAATCCGGTAATTCAGTTGCAAGAGAGTAGTTTTGTTTTTTTCCTTCCCTAAAAGGCAACAAAACTATCTCCAGGACTGGATTGGCCCCTGCCTCCCTTGAGAATAGTTTCCCATGGAGTGAAGTCCTACAGTTTGGATCACAAATCATTGTTCCCTACCCTGCTAACTGAGTGGATTTCCATAGGAAGGAAACTAGTGAAATCATATTCGTAAGAGCTAAGTGCTACTGTATTCTTTGTTGCATATGCTTGATATTTGGGGCTAATTAATCTACTTTTGTTAACTGTTAAAATCATTTAGAAGTTTCTTCTCCCTCTCCCTCCCAACTGATTCTGTACTAACTATCAAGATCCTATCTTTAGACTTTTCCCTAACAGTTAGAGCAGTAGGGGATTGGGACCTGAGAAGATGGCTTTGTGGCTAATATTCAGAGGATGGGCTGATCTGTTGGTCATATACTACAAAATGGTGTCAGATATCAAGAGCTCATCTGGTTATATATGGTTCTTAGCTGAAGAGGGACTAGGTTCCCATTCATACATTGATGTGTGATGAGTTCAGTATGGACTGAAGGAGGCTACACAGAAGGGTAAAGAAAGCTCTAAATTCAGCATTCCATGATTTTTTGCTGACCATCCTGCAAAGCTGGACTGTTGGCCAAAGCTTAAAGCAAAATGCCTTAGAGTTAGAAGTCAAGGAATAGTCAATGCAAGTGGTGGCCCCATGGGTGAAGTAATCTTATTATATAGGGATGAGTAATGATAAGCCTCAGAAAAGAACCCACAATAGGGTCTCCAGTTGGGAGATTCTAGTTCTACCATATCCCACTGAAATTGGAAATCATAATATAGGAAAATGAGAGTGGAAGTAGGAAAGATTTGGAAAATTCCTAGTGGTGGTGGTGGTAGTGGAAGAAGTCCAGGAATTCTCTTATAATTTCTCCCAGGAGGAGGAGGATTTCCTCCTCTGAAGGAATGGGAGGTGGTCAGACTTTCACTACTAAGAACTAAGGAAGATGCATGAGAAGTTCAATCAGACATGATACTTCACTGGAGAAATAGAATCTGAAAGACTGACCTAATGGAACCAATGCAGAGATGTTCTCTGCACTAGTTATTTCTTTGGTCCTGAAGGCACCATGGGAAAAAATACTGAGACACTAAGGCTTAAAGTTTGGGAACTTTTGTTTTGGAATGAAGGTACTATTAAAATGGAAGGATCTTTTATGGAAAGATGTAGATAAGAATGGCAGAGGGTAAAAGGTATAGATAAGCTATGATCTGTACTGATGAAGGATTACACTTACAAGATCACACTTGTTAAAGTTGTAGATTGCTAGATATAAGATTGCAGTCTCTGTGTCCACTTTGTGTGGTAGAACCCAGCTCTGAACTATCACACAAAGTGATATATGAGTCAGAATAGTGGTTTAGATATTTAAGAGTCTTGACAGTTTCCATTTGTAAGTATTTGACTGCCCCAGAACAGTTTAGAACATCATGTCAGAAGCCTAGCCAGTTCTGCACTTTCTAGAAGCACACACTAATAAATATCTTTGTTCCTGCATCAAAATTTAACTACCATATTAGAGTGAGAATAAATTTTAGTACCTTAAAAAACATAGTGGAAATAAGTTTTTCAACTTAGCATAACTCACTCCATTTTGCTTTTAGCTTCCATTTTATGATCAAACTATTTTAAGTTATGTTTTCAATAGTAACAGTAAGATAAATGTAATGTCTAGGTTAGCTTTCTGGAGGTCTTCCAGACAGGCCTTAGTCACAGGAGGATAGTCACCATGAGAATGGACAGAAATAGAGTCTAAAATCTTTATTATCTCCTTCACAGTCTGTCTCCTTCACAGTCTGTATCTGTCACAGTCTGACCCAGTCTTGATCTTAATAGAGAAGTGCAGGAGGCAGGAGAGCTACCAGGAGAATAGTCAAAGATGGAATGCCTCATTTCTAGTCCTCTCAGCCCTTAAATACCTTATTACAATTACATCATTACAGCATACTGAATATGTGTGAACTAGAGAACCATTATATTACCATGCTAAGTACTAAATGTATGTATAGTAAAGAACCATCTTCTCATCAATTCCACTAAGTTAACACCTTGTTGTAAGTATCCTGGTTTCAAGTGTACTTCTCCAGAGTTCTGGCCCTCTACAGAAAAACACCATTGTGGAAATAAGTAATAAATAGTATATGTGTATTCTTAAACAGCTGATGAACATATAAAGATACTATGATTAGATAGATCAACATTAAAAATATTATAAATAAATATCAGTTATTTTGAAATAAATTGTTAATTAGACAAAGTGGTAAATAATTCAGGAATGCCAATAACCAAAACTATAATAAAGACTCCAATTTTTAGGCCTTTCATAGGATGTGAATATAATTGGATCCTGAGTAAAACTCAGCAAGCTGTGTTGGCTTAAAGGAAGTGCTGATTGAGGGAGAATTGGCCCCAGGATATATGGCCTCTAATATTTTTGAGTGGAGTAAGAAAAAAAACTTATCAATGTTAATATCAGAGAAACTGAGACAAGACAGACATTGGTTTTTAATCTTTAAATGTGGAGAGTTTTAGGCTAGCCCACCCAATGGAACTTATGTTCAAAATTTGGCCCTGAAGAACTGAACTTATATAGCTAACTAGGATTTGCAAATAGGATACATAACATGAGTATACAATCTTATAGGGGAAACAAAGGCAGATAAAATGGATGAGGGTACTGTGTGAGCTGACAAACCATAATTCTAAGAAAGGATCATAACTTAACCCTGACAGGATTAGGGTCAAGATAAGAAGGTCAAGGACAGGAGACATCAAGGTGAGGGACAATATTCAAAAGGAGGGGGAATTATCCCAACAAAGATTGAGGTAAGGCACCTGGAGTTTTATGATTCAATGGTATTTCAAGGTTTTTTCTGACTCAGTTCTCCCAATCCTAATGGCAAAGAAGGAGGGGGGGTGGGTGGCCAAAATAATTTTATTCAGGGCATAACATCAGAACATATAAAATGTCAAGATGCTAGTTTGTTCTTAGAAAGTATTGTTTGCTCTTCTAGATTATAAAGTTTGATTCAATGAATCAAGAAATGTTATGCCTAATTAATGTTTCTGCTCTAATAATTAGAATAAATACTGGTATATAAACATAACAGGAGAGAATTCAGAGAATTCAATCTGATAACTAAATTCAATGAAGGTCCTTAAGTCAATATCAGCATTCACCTGTTATATTTCTCAGATTATTTGACTTTTAAAAGAGACTTCTTTAGCCACAATCTTCACACAAGGTGATGAATTTCTAATGGATGAAATTTCCCCTACTCTGATAAACCAATGAGGTAGGTCTTTTTTTTTTTTTATCCAAAGAATGTCCCTTAATTTATACCACATAGGTAGTAATTTTTTTTTTTTTTTTAGGTAGAATATCCCCAAAGAAGCCTATCTGGAAACAAGAGAGACCCATGAAGTAGGACAAATATGGTAGTGCTGAGCTACTTAACTACAAGTTCTTAAATCTTCTTTATCCAGGAATTTGGATTGGTCCTGAGTCTATAATAGGACTACCTGAAGCTATAAAGAAGAAGCCTCAGGAAGTCATGCTGGTCATTAAAAATTCTGATCTTACATAGACATCTGACATCACTGTTCAATATTCCCAATTTTATGTGTAATACCCTGCCCATTTAGGTTTGGTGGCTTTCCCAAGGGACAGTTCTATAACCTACTTTATTAATATTTGTGGAGAGAATGAGACTCCTGACTGGCTAAGAGAATACTGGACTTTCCAGCTTTAAATCTGCATAGTAAAGAAGGGGTATCTTTAGATAGAAGATTTCAAAAGAGATGGGGTTGAAGGAGATGAGGCTTGCAATTTTTAATGGATATTGGAGTTCTCAGAGCCCCACATTTGTAGGGAAGCACAGCTTCCCAACATACCCTTAACTTTTCATGCCTCTATTCCTGGAAACTATTGAGAAAGGAGCTCAGTCACCATTCCAAAACCATTTTCATTCTCTCTCTTCATAGGAACTAAAATATGATCTTAGTTCCTAAAAGTTCATCTTTTTTTTTTTTTTTTGCTTATTCTCATTTATATAAATTCTTCTTTTTCTTATCTCCCATTTACTTATTAGAGATATTTACTAGCTATTCATGATAGTCTTTTGTGTAACCAGAATTTGGTGGGATGGAACCAAGAAGACAATGGTAAGTATTACCCTTGAAATCAATAAGATAAGATGATATATATACTGACCCCCAAGAGATCATGCTCTTAGACTACCAATACTTGACAGTATGGTGGATAAATGTAATTATAGCATAACAACCCTTTATGAGACGGACAAGGGAAGAGCATGAGTTTCCTCCTTTTCTCCATGAAAGCATACACTGAAAATTCCCTATGCCAAATGAGCTAAGCCAGGTATATTCAGAGAACTATTTACTGTAAGTGTGTGAATATACACACACATCTCTTATATAGAGATAATGAAATTAAGGTCAAGCAAGCAAATATGTCCAAGGTCATATAGTGAATGATAGAGCTGATAACAGCTCAAGTTCCAGTTAATATCCCCCCCAAAAAAAAGAAAAAGAAAAAAGAAAAAAATCTATCCTGAACAGGAGAATGTTATAGAATATGAGCCCCACTTCTGCTTTTTTCTACTTGTGTGATCTTGGTCATTTTACCTCTCTAGTGTTACATCTTCATCTGCAAAATATTGCAAAATAGAGATCTGCAGTGAAGAGGAGCACTGGTCACCTGATATAAAAAAAATAAGTTCCTCTCTAGGCTGCACTTCTGATCTTCTGACTCTCTCTACATTATTCCCCATCCCTCTTCCATTTTTCAGTTTCTTTTTATATGCTGCCTTCCTCCATGAGAATAAAAGCTCCCTGCAGGAAAGGAAAATCTTTTATCAATTCCCTGTGCAGAGCACAGTGCCTGGTACATAGAATATTTAAGAAATTTTTGCTGACTTCACAAAACTGTATTATAAGCAACCCACCTTTTAATGTAGTTTTTCTTGATAGCAGGAGTTAAAAAGACAGGCATTTTCAACTGTGAAAACAACATAAACCTAATAGAAAGAAATAGGAAACAACAAACAAAAAGCCTCTACCTCAGCATTTCCTTCTACCAACTTGAGCCAACTACCAACATAATTCATTTGCTCATTCATTTCTTAACCCAAGAAAAATAACTGCACATATTCCAGATAGTAGAAACTGAGGTTTCATTCCCTAGAACAGCTTTTCTTTGCCTTAACTTGCTTCAGTTGGGCAGCAAAGAAAGACAGCATCAGGATAAATTTCCCGTTAGTGTGATAGAATGATTCCCATTAGCCAAGGAAGATTGTTACATGGGTAATTCTGAGTTGACTATATGACCTGAACATAAATGATAAGTATCCTATTAAAAATAGAAGTTAAGCCTTTTCAGCTTGAGTAAATTATAAACTGAAAGATATATAAATAGATTTTTAAAAAAATAGCCTAAAATACCCTTCATTCTCATCCCTTTTCATTTGATAAGAATATGATTCATATTCTATAGGTAATTCAAGAACAATCTTTTTTTTACACCAGTTCTTTTCTTCTTTTTCCAAGTGTTACCAAAGTTTTTGTTTAAAGCCAATAAAAGATCCAAAAGTATACCTAAAGCTGAATAAGAATACCTTAACTAGGTGGATAAAAGAGCAAATCATAGACAAATAGATAGATGGAAAGATAGATAGATAGGTAGTTAGGTAGGTAGACAGACAAAGAGAGAGATAGAAATCTATCTTTATAAACAAAAATACATACAACCTAACACCAAAATTTATAGAATGTAACTAAAAATTCTTAGAAGAAAAAAAATTTTTTTGAATTTGTGAAACAGGTGGGAAAGAGATATTCGTTGGATCAACAAAATTTTTTAAGACCTAACAACCTAAAGTAGAAATCTTAGGATTAAGATTTCTGCAACTATGAGTTTATTTTATTTACAAGTTTATTTCAAGAGTTAATGTTCATTATAGACTTGTAATTCCTGTGACAACTAAGGTAAAATCAGCATAAAATATTTTAATACTTCTCACATGGAAGTTGTTTAACATCATGAGATATTGCGATCATAAGCAAAACATACTGAATACTTAAATTTATTTTACTGGGATGTCCTACATATTATTCTTACTTTTAATTTTTATAGGTTCAAGCAAAACATTTGTTGCACTTTGTATATGCATGTCTACACTTCAAAGAATCACATTGGAGCCATGAAAAGTTAATGTATTTTTTAACTTTTTCTGATTTGGTTACAGTGATGTTATTAAAAAAAAAAATCTTCATTAGGTCTAATCCAAACATTTATATTTATTACTAAAGAATAGCATCGTTCAATAAAAATTTATATTTCTGTTAAATGTGGAATTATGGAAAAATTGGGTCACATACATCTCAGGAGTGAAATTTAACATAAAATACAGATTAAAGGATTAAAATTTGGCATCAATAATACTGAAGACTACTTCTGTTAGTTTTTCATAAGTTGAATCCAACCATATTAATCATATATTTGTGTATATATATATATATACATATATGGAATCAGTTTTCTTTTTTTTTTAAATGCTATTTTTAATGTCCATAAACCTAGCATTTATTGATGCAAAAAGGAAGCCTATGACAATAGCTGCTTGTAGGTTTAAAGCTTAATACAACAGTGCCACCCAGTGAATACACTGTGAAAACTACTCTCACTGATGTTTAGTTTTGATTTAGAGTTGTATTTGCCTTTGAGGGGAAAAAAAAAAACACACACACACATTTATAATTCTGTTTTCCTAATACAAGTGAAAAGAAATTAATTTATTTAAAAACATGTATAGGTATTTAACCATCTCTTGGGAGATTCATAGACCTTAATCAGGTATAATGGCCAAAGGACCAACATTTTTGGGCCCAACTTTTGCCTTTGATGTTCTGTCTTCAACAACAAAATTATAACAAAATCTTTGACAGATTATTGACAAGCTGGAATAGGCCCGGAGAAGAAAGATCAGGATGATGAGAAGGTGCTGTAACCATAACGTTAGAAAATCAGTATGAGATCTTTATAACTCCACAATTATAAAATTTAATAGATCATCTGATATCATGATTCCAGGCACTATGGACACAATTTCTCTTCAGTTTTCTGATCGACAATCCACTCAGATTTATTTCCAAGTTTCTCCATTTTCACATGACTATTCAGTATTAGTGAGGTTCTTTATGATTTTGTGTATTGCCTTATTGTTCTTTACATCTATTTCTGCTTGTTCATTTCTATGCCCCATTTTTCAATTATCTCTAATTTCTCCTTTGCCAATACAGTTTTCATATTTCTTAACAATCAGGCTGAATCATCTCTAGAATATAACTTTCCCTGATCCATTCTAACTACCAGGATAATCACCTTCCTTTTTCCTTCCCCTAAACTTTGCATTTCCTTCATATTTATGCACAGTTTATACTTTGGTATACTATAACGTGAGCGTCTGTATGCATATGCCTATACGTATTTTCATTAACTCAACAAATTCATTATCAACAAATGTTGAGTGCTTACTCTCTTCTTTCATATTTGAGGCAGAATTGTATTTTTGGTATCCTTTTGGTCCTGTATTTTATACATATTGGATGTTTAATTAATGTCTACTAAATAAATGATTTGGTTTTTGACAATTCATTTCACAATTTAATGATTAACAATTAAAAAGGACAGGAAAAACAATATTAGCAATGTCGATATGACTGAGAATGTTAATGATGAAAACTGGATTTCCTAAGACATTTTTAAAAACACATTTTTCCCTTATTTTTGAGAACAGGGCAAGTACTGTTATTTATCTTTTGAACCATGAAATAGTACCAAAATACTACCTTGTGTAATAGTCATGAAAAGGCATAATTAACAAGAAAAAAAATTTGGTAAAATACAGGATTGTTGGATTCTACGTTTAAAGGCCAATGCCTCCCACTGCACCTAGGGCTACCCCCAGTTTTCCTGATCTTGCCACTGGACCCAGATGGCTCCAGAGTAGAGAATGAGGTTGGTAACTTTGCACAGCTCTCCCTCACTTAAATCCAATTCACTTGTAAATCATGACATCACCTTCCAGATGTCACGATTCTTCAAGAACAAAGTACAAACAGTGAGAACAATCATGATACAGATGAGTAAACTAAGGCTTAAAGAGGAAAGTAACTTTCTTTTGGAGCTGGATTTCAAATCCAAGTCCTCTCCCTCCAAATTTAGCTTTCCTACTTAACTATAACAACATATGCTACACGATTTTTTGAAATTTTTGGGATTGTTGCTACTGAAAAAGAAAGGAAAGCTGAGAATATGACATTCCATTTGAAAATTTCCTTAGTCTGGTAACATTTAAACCTTTCACAGAGTAGCTTCAACTTGCCTTTTTCATTTTAAGGTAACAAGTCATGAAATCAAGAAATTCATCACTATATTTATTTGGACTGTGAAGTTAACATAATATTCTCAAGTAAAATTCCCTGCAGTAGCTATGAAATTGTGAAACCACATCTCAGTGAGCTTGCCTATGGATTCAGAGAATTACATAGACCAAGTATTTGGCCATTAAATATTTGTGCCGTCTATATCTTTTTTTATTTTTTAATTAATTAAAAAATTCTTTCTCGCCCCAATTAAGTTTTAATATTTCTAAAACCTTGTGATTTCATAAGTGTGGGTAATTTTTTTAATACATGTAAATCACATGCCTTTCTATAGGTCTCATGAATTCAAAATTTAATAATCCAACCTTCTAGGATAGACTAGTAAGAACTGCCTTTTTTTTTTCTTACTTTTTTTTTATTAAAGATTTTTATTTTCAAAATATATGCATGGATAATTTTTCAACATTGATCCTTGAAAAACCTTCTGTTCCAATTTCGCCTCCTTCTACCTACCCCCTTATGTAGGTGAAAAGTAATCTAATATATGTTAAACATGCTAAAATACATGTTAAATCCAACATATGTATACATATTTATACAATGATCTTGTTGTACAATAAAAATAAGAGCAAAAATAAAATGCAAGCAAAAAAAAAAAAAGTACTATGTTGTGAAGCACATTTCGTTCCTACAGAACTCTCTCTGGATGTAGATGGTTTTCTTCATCACAAGATCATTGGAACTGGCCTCAATCTTCTCATTGTTGAAAAGAACTGCATCCATTGGAATTGATCATTGTATGATTGTCTTGTTGTAGTTCACAATGATCTCTTGGTTCTGCTCATTTCACTTAGCATCAGCTCATATACATCTCTCCAGGTCTCTCTGAAATCATCCTGCTCATCGTTTCTTATACAACAATAATATTCCATAACATGCATATATCATGACTTATTCAGCCATTCTCCAACTGATGGACATCCACTCAGTTTCCAGTTTCTTGCCACTACAGAAAAGGCTGCCACAAACATTTTTGTACATGTGGGTCCCTTTCCCTCCTTTAAGATGTCTTTGGAATATAAGCCCAGTAGAGACACTGCTGAATCAAAGGATATGCACATTCTGATAGTCCTTTGGGTACAGATCCAAATTACTCTCCACAATGGTTGTATCCATTCACAACTTCAGCAACAATGCATTAGTGTCCCAGTTTTCCTCTCCAACATTTATCATTATCTTTTCCTGTCATTTTAGACAATCTGAGAGGCATACAGTGGTATCTCAGAGTTGTCTTAATTTGCATTTCTCTGATCAATAGTGATTTACAGCACCTTTTAATATGGCTAGAAATATTTTCAATTTCTTCATCTGAAAATTGTCAGCAGAACTGCCTTTTCTGTACCAGAACACTTCTAACTTGGTAGGGCTTGCCAGAACTTATATGATAAGATTTACTGGCATGCCCTTTGGGAAGTGAGGATCACTACCATGCTATGTTTTAAAAAAAATCATAGTAAGAGTTGGGTTGTCTACTATTCTAGTTGCAGGTAGGACTTACACAAATTATTTACTCTATCAAATGGTAGAGACTAACTATAGGGAGCCTATTTCTGTGCTTTTTATACTGCCCAAGCAGGCAAATGAAAATACCTGGAAATTTTAAGGCAAAAAACTCACTATGCAGGAAAACAGAGCTGCAGTGACAATGTAGAAGAGAAGCAGTGATGGAGACTTCATTTTCTCAGTACTAAAATTGAGTCTAATGAAGTAACTATAATCTTGGTACCAAACATACAGAATAGGAACTGTACTGACCACGTATTTAAAATCAGCCAGAGTCAGGACTTCAGGTTAAGGGGAAAATCTTCAATCTTTATTGAAGTGAAGAGATGAATAAGGATTGCGATAGCAATATGGGCAAGAAAGATTGCGATAGCAATATGGACAGCTGCGACAGGAAGCCAGCTAACAGAGGGGAATCTGAGCTGAAAAGCTATCGCAATCGCAATGCAAGCAGTCTCTTCTTCCCCTTCCTTTTCCACTTCCCTGCTTCCACCCACCAAAATCATCATTTCCTATACAACACATCAGGATTTGCACAAAGAGTGGGCGGGGGCCATTCTTTCTCCAAGCATATATATTAATAGAGTATGGTCCAATTACTATTTATCCTCATGTGCTTGGGACCTTAGTGCATCAACTCAAGCCTCAGCCCATTACAATGAACAATAATTCCACCCTCTAGCTAGTGACCATATAGAGGAAAACGTTTAAGAAAGTTTGCAAGCACATCAACTTTTATCCTGAAGGATCAAACCTTCCTTGCTCTAAATGTCCTTTCCTTGTTATAGTTAAGCAAACCTTTTGCTAATCATTAAGTGCATTATAAATGCCTCAATCTATTCCAATTTGGGAATTACCAAGACTTTGGCCTAATTCAAGACAAAATTCAATTTAAGGAACAATTACCTAATTCTTATAGTAGTCTAAATACTAATTGTCAGCTGTCATAGGCACTTGTATAAATCTCCTTCCTGGAGATTCTCAGTCCAGAGATTTGATGATTCTGTTTGTTAGTTGGACTAAGATATTAAAAAATAATTGTCAAAGCATCTGAAATTCAACTGTTATGTGGCTTGCATTTATAATAGATGAAATTGGAGAGGTTGTCAGTTCTATCTCTTATGTTACCATATCATCTTGATCAGTTGTCCATTGAATGGCTGTCTTAGTGAATTAAATCTTTTTGTTCTCACTTTTAAGAACTAAAAAGTTCTCACTTTTTAAAATGCTTTTTATTTACAAGATATATGTATGGGTAATTTTTTAGCATTGACGATTGCAAAACCTTTTGTTCCAACTTTTCCCCTCCTTCCCCCAACCTGTTCCCCTAGATGGCAGGTTGACCAATACATGTTAAATATGTTAAAGTATAAGTTAAATACAATATATGTATACATGTGCAAACAGTTATTTTGCTGTACAAAAAAAGAATTGGACTTTGAAATAGTGTAATAGCCTGTGAAGGAAATAAAAAATGCAAGTGGACAAAAATAGAGGGAATGGGAATTCTATATAGTGGTTCATAATCATCTCTCAGACTTCTTTTGCTCCATGTAGCTGGTTCAATTCATTACTGCTCTATTGGAACTGATTTGGTTCATCTCATTGTTGAAGAAGACCACGTCCATCAGAATTGATTATCATATAGTATTGTTGTTGAAGTATATAATGATATCCTGGTCCTGCTCATTTCACTCAGCATCAGTTCATGCAAGTCTCTCCAGGCCTTTCTGACATCATTCCACTGGTCATTTCTTACAGAACAATAATAATCCATAATATTCATATAACACAATTTATTCAACCATTCTTCAATTGATGGGCATCCACTCAGTTTCCAGTTTCTGGCCACTACAAAGAGGGCTGACACAAACATTCTTACACATACAGGTCCCTTTCCCCTCTTTAAAATCTCTTTGGGATATAAGCCCAGTAATAACACTGCTGCATCAAAGGATATGCACAGTTTAATAACTTTTTGAGCTTAGTTCCAAACTGCTCTTCAGAATGGCTGGATGTATTCACAATTTCACCAATAATGCATCAGTGTTCCAGTTTTCCCACATCCCCTCCAACATTCCACAATATCTTTCCCTGTCATTCTAGCCAATCTGACAGGTATGTAGTGGTATTTCAGAGTTGTCTTAATTTGCATTTCTCTGATTAATAATGACTTGGAGCATCTTTTCATATGGCTAGAAATTGTTTCAATTTCTTCATCTGAGAATTGTCTGTTCATATCCTTTGACCATTTATCAATTAGAGAATGGCTTGATTTCTTGTAAATTAGAGTCAATTCTCTCTATATTTTGGAAATAAGGCTATTATCAGAACCTTTGACTGTAAAAATATTTTCCCAGTTAATTGCTTCCCTTCTGATCTTGTCTGCATTAGTTTTGTTTGTAGAAAACCTTTTCAATTTGATATAACCAAAATTTTCTATTTTGTGATCACTAAAGATCCCTAGTTCTACTTTGGTCATAATTCCTTCCTCTTCCACAGGTCTGAGAGGTAAACTATCCTATGTTCCTCTAATTTATTTATAATCTCATTCTTAATGCCTAGGTCATGAACCCATTTTGACCTTATCTTGGTATACAGTGTTAAGTGTGGGTCAATGCCTAGTTTCTGCCATACTAATTTCCAATTTTCCCAGTAATTTTTGTCAAACAATGAGTTCTTCTCCCAAAAGCTGGGGTTTTGGGGTTTATCAAATACTAGATTATTAAAATTACTGACTGTTTTGTGCTTTGAACCTAACCTATTTCACTGATCAACTAGTCTATTTCTTAGCCAATACCAAATGGTTTTGGTAACCGCTGCTTTATAATATAATTTTAGATCTGGTACAGCTAGGCCACCTTCATGTGAAAAAATTAATTCCCTTGAAATTCTTGGCCTTTAGTTTTTCCATATGAACTTTGTTGTTATTTTTTCTAGGTCATTAAAATATTTTTGGGAGAATTTGATTGGTATAGCACTAAATAAATAGATTAGTTTAGTCAGTGTAAAGTATTGTCATCTTTATTATATTTGCTCGCCCTATCCAAGAGCATTTGATATTTTCCCAATTGGTTAGATCTGACTTTATTTGTGTGGAAAGTGTTTTATAGTTTTGCTCATATAGTTTCTGATTTTCCCTTGGCAGATAGATTCCTAAATATTTTATACTATTGGTAGTTACTTGTGTGGATTATTTCTAATAGCTTGTTAGTAGAATCTCTGGGGTTCTCTAAATATAACATCATATAATTAGCAGAGAGTGATAATTTGATTTCCTCATTACCTACTCTAATTCCTTTAATATCTTTCTCAACTCTTCTTGCCAAAGTTAGCATTTCTAATACAATATTGAATAGTAATGGTGATAGTGGGCATCATTGTTTCACTCCTGATCTTACTGGGAATGGTTCCAGTTTATCCCCATTACATATGATGCTTACTGATGGTTTTAAATAGATGCTACTGATTATTTTAAGGAAACGGCCATTTATTCCTATACTCTCAAGTGTTTTTAATAGGAATGGATGTTGGATTTTATCAAATGCTTTTTCTGCATCTATTGAGATAATCATATGGTTTTTGTTAATTTGGTTATTAATATGGTCAATTATACTAATAGTTTTCCTAATATTGAACCCAGCCCTGCATTCCTGGTATAAATTCTACTTGATCCTAGTGTAATATCCTGGGGATAATTTTCTGTAATCTTTTGGCTAATATCTTTTTTAAGCTTTTAGCATAAATATTCATTAAGGAGATTGGTCTAAATTTTTCTTTCTCTGTTTTCCACCTATTTGGTTTAGATATCAGTGTCATAAAAGGAATTTGGTAGTACTTCTTCATTCCCTATGTTTTCAAATAGTTTATATAGCATTGGGGCTAATTGTTCTTTAAATGTTTGGTAGAATTCACATGTAAATCCATCTGGTCCTTGGGATTTTTTTTTTTAGGGAGTTGATTAATAGCTTGTTCTATTTCTTTTTTCTGAAATGGGACTATTCAAGCACTTTACTTCCTCCTCTGTTAATCTGGGAAATCTATATTTTTGGAGGTATTCATTCATTTCATTTAGGTTATCAAATTTATTGGCATAAAGTTGGGCAAAGTAACTCCTTATTATTTCTCTAATTTCCTTTTCATTGGTGGAAAGTACTCCCTTTTCATTTTTAAGACTCCTTTTTCTAATCAGATTTACTAAAGGTTTATCTATTTTATTGTTTTTTGCATAAAACTAACTCTTAGTTTTATTTATTAATTAATAGATTTTTTTAAATTTTCAATATTATTAATTTCTCCTTTTAATATTAGAATTTCAAGTTTAGAATTTGATTGGGGGGGGGTTAATTTGGTCTTTTTCTAGCTTTTTAAGTTGCAAGCCAAATTCATTGATCTTCTCTTTCTCTGTTTTATTCAAGTAAGCCTCTAAAAATATAAAATTTCCCTTATTACCACTTTGGCTGCATCCCACAAATTTTGGTATGATGTCTCATCATTGTCATTATTTTGAGTGAAATTATTAATTGTGTCTATAATATGCTGTTTCACCCAATCATTCTTTAAGATGAGATTATTTAGTTTCCAATTACTTTTTGATCTATTTACCCCTATTTGTTGAATGTAGTTTTATTGCATTGTGATCTGAAAAGAAAGCAGTTATTATTTCTGCCTTCCTATATTTAATTTCGAGGTCTTTATGTCCTAACATATGGTCAATTTTTGTATAGGTTCCATGAATTGCTGAGAAGAAAGTATACTCCTTTCTGTCACCATTCTCACTTTTAAGTTTAATCTGTATTATTAACATCTTATCCATAACCTTCTTAAATCTATTAAATCAATCAAATACTCTATGCATTTCTTCCTGCCCAAGGTCTAAATATTTAAACTGAGAATGTTAATAAGTGGCTGCAGTGAGTCAGAGTACAAAAGTACACCCCTTTTGTTTCGTTTTGATTTGTTTTTGCATCAATCTTTTGATGTTTTAATCTAGCCTACTCACTATTTTCAGTATAACTTTCACTTGCAGTCCAATTTAATCCACTTTGCTTCAGTCTGCCAAAAAAAAAAAAAAAACCTTCAGCAACATAATATCCAAATAAAATCCAAATTCCTTACTAACATTTAAGACTCTATAACATGTCTTTAATTTATTGTATCTCAAAGTTCTCTGTAAACCTGCAAACCATTCTGTTTTATTGTGTTACAGTCTTTCTGATCGATTTGGAGTATTCTTGGCACATATACTGTAGTAGTTTGCTAGTTCCTTCTCCAGCTTATTTTCTAAATGAGGAAATAGGCAAACAGAGGAATCACACAGCTATTAAGTATCTGAGATTACATTTGAACTCAGCTCTTTCTGAAATAGCTTGACTTAGCACTCTATCCATTGTGCCATCCAAGAGCCCTTGCAAACCATTAATTCTTACCTAATATTTCTTGGCTTCTTCTGTCTCAAAACATTTCCTTATACTATTCCTAATGCATGATCTTTTAAATGTCCAGAATTCCAGATGAGGTAAAAGAATAGATTCAAAGGTTTTTTGGAATTCAAGATCCCAGTCTAGTTTTAAGTAAAAGTTAAAGGACAAGTCAGGGAAGTTCTAAACTTTTTTCATGTCATAATCACCATTGTCTCATTTATGGAAACCTGAAAATGATGTTGGTAAATACATAAAATATGGTGCTGATACCTAAACCAGGCAGATTAAAACAGGGAAAGAAAATTATAGACCAATTTCCCTAATGGATAGTGAGGCAAAAATCTTAAATAAAATGCTATTAGTAAAGAGATTACAGAAAGTCATCCCTGGGACAATACACCATGACCTAGTAGGATTTATAGAGGAATGCAGGGTTGATTCAATATTAGGAAAACTATTAGCATAATTGACTAATCAATAACCAAACTAACAAAAATCATATGATTATCTCAATAGAAGCAGAAAAAGCATTTCATAAAGACCAACAAACATTCCTTTAAAAAAAAATCCTAAAGAGTATGGAATAAATGAAATTTTCCTTAAAATGATAGGGAGCATCGATTTAAAATGATTAGCAAGCATTATATGTAATGAGGACAAACTAGAACCGTCCCCAAAAAGATCAGAGGTGAAACAAGGTTGCCAACTATCACTTACTATTCAATAATGTATTAGACATGTTAGCTTTGGAAATAAAGGAAAAAAAAGAGATTAAAGGAATTTGAGTAGATAATGAAAAAACCAAATTATCACTCTTTGCAGATGATATGATGTTATACTTAAAGAACCCCAGAGAATCAACAAAAAAAATTACTAGAAAAATTTTACAATTTTAGGAAACCTGCAGAATAAAAAATAAATTCACATAAACAATCAGTATATCACAGCCCTCCTTTTTTAGGATCCCTCCCCCGAACTTAGAGTCCCTCCCTCTTTCTTAGACCTTTACCTCACAATTCCCATATTCACTTCTGCTTAGCTTTCTCCTTCCCTTTTGACTTTCCTCCTCCCACTTTTTAGTGAGGTGGGAGTACTTTCTGCATAAATCAAACATGTCAAATATGTTTCTCTTTAAGCCAGTTGTGATGAGAGTAAGATTCACACTATATTCCCCGACCTCTTCTTTCTCTAAGACAGAATAGCTTCCCTTTACCTCTTCTTGACATGTGGTACCTCCACTTTACCATTTTCGGGGTACAATTTTCTTTCCACCTCTAGTTTATAGAACAAATCATACATGTGTCCTTGATGTATCTTTATTAAAATATTTGATTGAATGCCCACTTTTTTCCCTGGGGAGAAAAAAAATAGGCTAATTTTGGCTGGGGGAGTTTTTCTTGGCTGCATCACAAGTTCCTTAGCCTTTGGGAATACCAGATGCCAGGCCTTTCCATGCTTTAATGTGGACGTCCATTTTTACTCTTGTGGGAATGTGCTTCTTGGTGATTTCAGGCTGTTAGGTGGCCCAAAGGATAAAACATGCAGCCTGATTGCTCTTTCTCATCCTCCTAGGTGAGATTTGTATCCAAATTAGGCCCTATTGAAGAGCCATACTACCAGCTATTTTATTTGCCTCTGAAAAGGATGCCTTTCCTCTTTCTGCCTTTCTGCATTGGAGTTTGAGGTTTTTCAGTCCTCACGTAGGGGCTGTTTTTGTCGAGGACTGCTGAAAAGAAAGTGTACTCTTCTCTGTGTCCATTGAGTTTTCTCCAAAGCTCTATCGTTGCTGAATTTTCTAGTATTCTATTTAGCTCTTTGAATTCTTTCTTATGTGTTTTGTGATCTGATTTATGTAATTCTAAAAGTGCAAGGTCGAGATCTCCCACTATTCTCATTGTACTGTCTATTTCTTCTTGCAGCTCTCTTCATTTCTCCATTGAGAAGTGAGATGCTACACCACTTGGCGCATCTATGTTTCATATGGATATGGTTTCATTATCTATGCTAGCTTTTAGCAAGATAGAGTGCCCTTCCTTATCTCTTGGAATTAGATCAAGTTTTGCTTTGGCCAGATCTCACCTAAGGATGGCTACCCCTGCTTTTTTGACTTCGCCTGAAGCATAGGAAATTCTTCTCCAGCCTTTGACCTTTACTCTGTAGGTATGGCCCTACTTCAAGTGTGTTTCCTGTAAACAAGCTATTGTAGGATTCTGCCTTGAAATCCAGTCTGCTCTCTGCTTCCTCTTTATGGGGGAGTTGACCCCACTCACATTTATGATTCAAATGACTCATTCTGTATTACTTGCCATCTTGTTATCCCCTGCTTGTGCTTTTCTCCTTTTCTTCCCCTTCATGCCCCTGCCCAGTAGGAAACTGGTGAGCA
>NC_067401.1:433729818-433756817 GCF_016432865.1 Antechinus flavipes | reverse complement strand
AGGGAGAATTGGATTCAGAAGGTAAAAATAACCCGGAAGAAAAACAAAAATGCACATAGTTCACATTCGTTTCCCAGTGTTCTTTCTTTGGGTGTAGCTGCTTCTGTCCATCGTTTATCAATTGAAACTCCGTTAGGTCTCTTTGTCAAAGAAATCCACTTCCATCAGAATACATCCTCATACAATATTGTTGTCGAAGTGTATAATGATCTCCTAGTTCTGCTCATTTCATATAGCATCAGTTCATGCAAGTCTCTCCAAGCCTCTCTGTATTCATCCTACTGGTCATTTCTTACAGAACAATAATATTCCATAACATTCATTTACCACAATTTACCCAGCCATTCTCCAATTGATGGACATCCATTCAATTTCCAGTTTCTAGCCACTACAAACAGGGCTGCCACAAACATTTTGGCACATACAGGTCCCTTTCCCTTCTTTAGTATCTCTTTGGGGTATAAGCCCAGTAGTAGCACTGCTGGATCAAAGGCTATGCACAGTTTGATAACTTTTTGGGCATAATTCCAGATTGCTCTCCAGAATGGTTGGATTCGTTCACAACTCCACCAACAATGCATCCGTGTCCCTGTTTTCCCGCATCCCCTCCACCATCCATCATTATTTTTTCCTGTCATCTTAGCCAATCTGACAGGTGTGTAGTGGTATCTCAGAGTTGTCTTAATTTGTATTTCTCTGATCAATAATGATTTGGAACACTCTTTCATATGAGTGGTAATAGTTTCAATTTCATCATCTGAAAATTGTCTGTTCATATCCTTTGACCATTTATCAATTGGAGAATGTCTTGATTTCTTATAAATTAGAGTCAGTTCTCTATATATTTTGGAAATGAGGCCTTTATCAGAACCTTTGATTGTAAAAATGTTTTCCCAGTTTATTGTTTCCCTTCTAATCTTGTCTGCATTTGTTTTGTTTGTACAAAAACTTTTCAATTTGATATAATCAAAATTTTCTATTTTGTGGTCAATAGTGATCTCTAGTTCTTCTTTGGTCAAAAATTCCTCCCTATTCCACAGGTCTGCGAGGTAAACTATCCTATGCTCTTCCAATTTATTTATAATCTCATTCTTTATGCCTAAGTCATGAACCCATTTTGATCTTATCTTGGTGTATGGTGTTAAGTGTGGATCAATGCCTAGTTTCTGCCATACTAATTTCCAATTTTCCCAGCAATTTTTGTCAAAGAATGCATTCTTATCCCAGAAACTGGTGTCTTTGGGTTTGTCAAACACTATATTATTAAAGTTATTGGCTGTTTTGTCCTTTGAATCTAACCTATTCCATTGATCAACTAGTCTATTTCTTAGCCAATACCAGATGGTTTTAGTAAGTGCTGCTTTATAATATAATTTTAGATCTGGTACAGCTAGGCCACCTTCATTTGATTTTTTTTTTCATTAATTCCCTTGAAATTCTTGACCTTTTGTTTTTCCATATGAACTTTGTTGTTATTTTTTCTAGTTCATCAAAGTAGTTTTTGGGGAGTCTGATTGGTATAGTGCTAAATAAATAGATTAATTTAGGTAGTATTGTCATCTTTATTATATTTGCTCGCCCAATCCAAGAGCATTTAATATTTTTCCAGTTGGTTAGATCAGATTTAATTTGTGTGGAAAGTGTTTTGGAGTTTTGCTCATAAAGTTTCTGATTTTCCCTTGGCAGATAGATTCCTTAATATTTTATACAATCAGTAGTTACTTTAAATGGAATTTCTTTTTGTAACTCTAACTGTTGGGTTTTGTTAGTGATATATAAGAATGCTGATGACTTATGTGGGTTTATTTTATATCCTGCAGCTTTGCTGAAGGTGTGGATTGTTTCTAATAACTTTTTGGTAGAGTCTCTGGGGTTCTTTAAGTATACCATCATATCATCAGCAAAGATGGCCTTTGTACTGGGAATGACAGAACAAAATGATGTACAAAAATGTCATTTGATGACATTGACAATGTACAATGATGATGGCCTTTGTACTGGGAATGACAGAACAAAAATGATGTACAAAAATGTCATTTGATTTCCACATTGGTAATAAGATAATCAGAGGGCAACTAGTTACCTTTGATAAATTTATATTTCCTGCCCCAGATGAACTATGTCATCATACAGGCAACGAAGTGGCAGATGTGTCAAAAATCATTTGAGAAAGAATTGAAAACAAGTTAAACAATTAGTTTTTGCAAATGATTATAAGATACATTACTTACTATATAAACTATAAGTGCAAATATTAGTTCACAACATTTCACTGATACATTTTATTTAATATCACTTTTGTCTTTAGGAAGAGTGAACTCAAGCTTAATATTGTTTCTTTTTTGTTTGTTTTTTTGTACAGGTTTCTTAAATACAATTTATTCAAGATCATCTAGACCCATCTCAACATTTATGTACAAATATTTGCTTATGCTACCATTCTACTGGAAGAAAAGAGTCCTGCTAGATGATTTTGGCATTTCCTAAAGTGTTCTTGCACAATCTTCCTCCTCAAACATTATATTCTAGGAGTAAGTTTGTATAATGAATCTTGTTCCTCTCATATTGGCTTAGTGAGCATTCCCAAATTTTTCTTTGTTTTTAAAGTTTTGGAATTTAGCCATAATATTTCTTGGAGTTTTTATTTTATGGTCTTTTTATGTAGGTGATTGATGAATTCTTTCAATGTGTATTTTAGCCTCTTTTTTCTTTTATAACATCTGGGCAGTTCTCTTTGATAATTTCATGGAAAATAGTGTCCAGGTTCTTTTTTTCATCATATTTTTCAGGAAGTCCAATAATTCTCAGATCATCTCTTTTAGATATATTTTTTCAGGTCTTTTCTTTTCCCAAGAAGTTATTTGATCTTTCTTTTTTTTTTTTTTTTTTTTTTTGGTTTTGCTTGACTGATTCTTGGTGTCTCCTCAAGTCATTTGATTCCATTTGTTCCCTTCTGATTTTTAATGAATTATTTTCTTCAATCACTTTTTTATTTCTTTTTCTAATTGTCCTATTGAGTTTTTACATGTTTTTTTCCCCCTATGGATTTTTTTTTTCCATTTCGCCCATTTCATTTTTTAGATAGCTATTTTCTTTTTCCAATTCACTAATTCTGTTTTGCTTGGATTTGTTTACCTTTTCCAATTTTCTAATTCTATTTTTCAAGGATTTATCCTCTCTATATTTAAAAGAGTGGGATGACTTATCCAGACCCTCTTGCCAAACTTCCATTTTCTTTGCTCATTTTTCTTCTAGCTCTCCTGTAAGAGCCTTTTTAATTTCTTCTATGAGGGTTTTGTGTGTTGAGGACCAGATCATAACCCCCTTTGGGGATTCATCTGGAGACAGTCTGTTTTTAGTCTCCTTGGGGTTTAAAGTCTGCTCTCCATTCTTACAGGAACTTTCTATTGTTAGAGCTTGCTTTAATTTTTTGCTCATTTTGACAAAATAGAAGCAAAGAAACTAACAAAAAGAGCAAATGCAGTCTGTTTTTTTTTTTTTTTTGAGTGGCGGGGCTGGATGGTATTACCAAGCTTCTTCTACAATGGGGGGCAGTGGGCAGCAGTGAGGCACTAACAGGACAGCAATGGCTGTGCTGCATCTGCACTCTGAGACTCTGAAAGCCTGCTAAGTCACTCCAAGTGCTGGGTGGGTATGGCCAAGTCCAGAGAGACCCTAGCCTTTTGGGGTTATAGTCTTTACACCCTGTATTTACAGCTTCTCTGCTTATTTACTGGCTTGCTGCCAGGGCAAAGTAGCCACACTGTGGTAAAGTTTTCCTTGCAGAATCGACTGAGATCACACCCCACCCCACTCTGGTCTGCTCAGTGTGAGCTGTCTACTGTGCTCTCCCTGCCTGCTCTGCTCTCACTGCCTATCTATAGTCTGCACCTTATCTAACCATCCCTACCCTTGAGCAAAAACAAACCTTTTCTGGCGAATTTTGAGGATATCTTCTGTTGGTAAGTTATTTGTGGCTTTTTTCAGTCAAGCCCTAATTCTGAGATTAAGAAGGAGCTTAGATAGATATGTGTGTCCTCTTCACCATCTTGGCAGGAAATCCCAACAATGCTGTTTTCAACAATGAGATGATTCAGGCCAATTCCAATAATCTTGTGATGAAGAGAGCCATTTACACCCAGAGAGAGGAATGTGGGGACTGAGTGTCGATCACAACATAGCATTTTCACTCTTTTTGTTGTTGTTTGCTTGCATTTTATTTTCTTTCTCATTTTTTTCCCTTTTTGATCTGATTTGCTCAGCAAGATAACTGCATATATATATATGCACATATGGGATTTAACACATATTTTTACCATGTTTTAATTTATATTGGATTATTTACCATTTAGCAAAGGGGGAAGATGGTGGGAGGGAACTGAAACACAAGATTTTGCAAGGGTCAATGTTGAAAAACTATCCATGCACATGTTTTGAAAATAAGAAGCTTTAATTAAAAAAATACCCTTTGGCAAAACATGCATAAAATACAAGATTGCAAAGGAAATCAGTGATATTTAAACATATATACATATATATACATCAACTTCCCAGAAACCTGGCATTAGCTATGGCTACCCTGAGGACAACTGAAGTAGTGTGTAGAAAGAGGCCACTAGAGTTAAGAACAAAGCTATCAGTTGAGATTTAGGGTTAGCAACATGAATACTGATGTCCCCAAGGCAGATGTGAGGGGTGAAAGAAATTACTCAGGTATTAGTCATTGATGAAGATAAGAGAATGACCCAATCATCAGAAGATAACAAGGAGAAAGACCATACATTTTTTTTTAGACTTCTAAAGAAATAGTATTGAAGAACAGTGCCATAGGGATAGTCTGGAAATGACTAAAGGAAAGTGAGTGGCTAAAAGCTAGCAATTTAACAAGTCTTTACGGCTTGCAGAAGAAAGTAAAGAAAATCTTCAATGGAAAAGTTTTTCAAAAGATTTGATGTCCCTGAGATGTTAAGTCTTGATTAAGTCAATACACGATGTATGAGGATAATCTTAAAGATGTTGAATAATTTTTTTTAAATTATTATTTTTTAAAGATATGGAATAATTTTCTGAGAATAGTGTGGGAGTCCTAAATGGCATTGAGCAGTGAATTAATTAGTATTTGGATCTGGGGAGAAGAATTGATCTGGCTAGAGAATAAAATGCAAAAGATGTTAGCTTGTGATTTATATGTAGGAAAGGAAAGATTGGAAGATGGAAAAAAGGAACTAGGAGGATAGGAGGAAATGGGACTGGGTTCTAGCAGCAGGGTGAGTAGTACCTAGAATGTAATGAAACATCTTAAAGAATTACCTAACTAGAACACCAAATGAACAATGACATTGTATTAATTTTACTCTCATGTAGCACTCATCCAGCTCTAGAGCTTCTATCTGAAGAAAGAATTTAGAAAACTGTTCCCAACTGACTTAAATAGATAATGGTAGGGAAGAACTTAGACATGTGAAAACTACTTTGCACACTATTAAAATAGTAGAGGTACAAAATTAAGTTCTAAATTAGGGTAATATGGGAAAGAAAAATGCAAATTCCAAAGACAACACAAAGAACTGATAAAATTTTGTAAGTGACTGGACATAAGACCAAAAAAAAAAAAAAAAAAAAAAAAAAAAGAAATGAGGGATGAAGTTTTGAGGTTTGATAGCATCTAATGTCAATACAAGATAATTTCTTCATAGGCAGGATAAATTTGAAAGACCCACTACTCAGGATTCTGTGAGTACTGAAGGCATTTTTTCAGTGCTACTACATCTACAAAATCCAATCTAAATTCATTGTCTAGATTCTCATTAGGCTAAGTGGTTAACATTTATTTTATTCTCCTTTTATTTCTTAACTATATTCCCTCTTTATCTTGTTATGGACAGCTTAGTGTCACCAACCATGCCTGGACAGTTCTTTCCCTTGTGTTTCTCATCTATTCCAATTGTTGAATGATTTTCTGGTCAGGACCCTGATTTAGAATCTGTGCTCTCTTATTCTATCACTGATGGCTATGGGGCAAATATGTGACATTTAGAAGAATATGTTGGACAAAGTAAATACTCAAATATTTGAGCTCTCAATTTGAATACCTGAAAGAACATAAACAGACTTAAATAAGGAAGTCACAAGAGGGAGGCTGTCATTGGAAACCATGTTTTAAAAAAATACTAGATATCGATTGAGACATAGGTCACAGTACTAGCATCCCAGAACCTTCTGACACTAAAATAAGTTGCCAGCTCCCTTGTTACATAACTAAAAAATACTGTGTTTTTGATGTGACTTCCCTGTGAAATTATCGCTAAATGTAAAGACACAGATAAAAATCTCTGATCATGAAGAGCTTGCTAATCAACATCTAGTTCTGTAGTTTAGATAGGTACATGTGCAATTGGATTTTGGAGAAGTCAATCTAAATTCATGTTAGCTAGTTCTGAATGAGAATTACTTACACTTTTAAAGATTACATTTTAACAATAAGTTTGTAAATTTTCAAGTATATTTTTTGATTAATTTATTATTGGCACTGAAGTATTTTTATTTCTTCTTTTAAAAATTGTTCCTTTCCAAACCAGTATCTCTATTCTTCACTCTTGTAGACCTTCAATAGCATTCATATACTTCTCAAAGAATATAATAGATGGAAAATTGTCATAAAGTCCTCACATCTTATCCCTCCATTTTAAAGCTTCATTTAGACCCCCAGAAGGATAGAATACAGATAACCCAGAGTCACACAGTCCTTTGGTCTTTTCCATCCATGCTTTTTCTAACTTGATTCCAGTATCAGGAACTTTAAAAATCACAAATATCTAAATACAGAAGTGATTCTCAATTTATAAATATGTGAAAAGCTTTCACATTCAGTCTTATCTATTTTTGCACTTTGTACCTCAAAATTCTAGCTAAAGTCCTAGCAATATAAGAACTAAAGCTAAGGATGGTTATGAGGGATCTTGAGTGATCATACATTCATTGTCCTCATTTTATAAATGAGTAAATTGAGGGCTTATTAAGTGGCACCATGGTGCATAGAGTGCTTGACTGGAATAAGGAATTCTCATCTTTCTGAATTCAAATCCAGCCTCACACTTACTAGTTATGTGACCCTGTGCAAGCCATTTAATCCTGTCTGCCTCAGTTTCTTCATCTGTAAAGTAATCTGGAGATGGAAATGGCAAACCACTCTAGTATTTTTGCCAAGAAAACCCAAAATGGAGTCATAAAGAGTTGGACAAGACTAAACAACAAAAAAACTGAGGCCCAATAGAAAGTCAGCTGAACTTTAGGAATCCAAAGACAGGTTTGGGTTTTAACTTTGCTGCAAATTATCTCTTTCTTATGCTCAATATGGAGAAGATAACACTATTTGTCCTATCTCTCCTATCAGTAAAGTAAGAAAATTCCATAAGACTTTTTAAAGTGTTTTATAAACTTGACTACTAAACCCCAAAATTCTTGAGGACAAGTGATTTTTCCTTAATTTTCTGTTTTCTCTTTCACAGTTTCATCCACCTCTAATCAAATGCATCAAATAAAATGGTTTATTGAAATTCAGAAGCTTTGTCTCCTTTTATTTTCTCTTTGCCCCATCATTCTCCATTCCCTTGCCCCCAAATGTTAAGATGGTGTACTGAAAAAAAAAATTATAATTACAGTCAGAACACCTAATTTCAAATAATTTGTCATAGGACAGTCAGTTCTTAATTTCTCTGTTTCAGTTTCCCCATCAATAAAATGAGAGTGGATAGTACTTATACAGAAAAAGTACTTAATTATATCCCGATTTTACAAGTCTTTGCATCATTTGCCTAATTATCCCCATATCATCCCGAGAAACTGAAGAACTTCAACTTATACGTGAATATAATTAGTAACAGCAGATACAAGTTAAATACTTAATTTCTTATTTCTTCAGAACATAGAAAGAACTAAACATTTTGGGTCAGATACTAATTAGTATTAATTTAATAATTAATAAATTCAATATTGTAATAATAAACTTCTACTGTTTGCCTACTCTGATAAGAGAAATTTACTATGAGAGTTAGAAGTAGAGACATGGTAGTAACATCAGAACTGGTCCTTGAAGTCTATACCATTATAAATAACCTAACATAAGGAACAAGATGGTCAGATTTGTTGTATAATAAAATGAATTATGAAAACTCAAGTCTTAGTCTTTCCAAGGTAACCTCCCTACTTAATTCCCAGGGACAGATGTTTACTGGTCTTAGACCTTAACTTTTACTCCAGCTGAGCAGCTAATTGCTGATGTTTTTCTTAAAACACCCGTTTAAGATTGGCCCAAAGATGTAAAAACCTAAGAATGAAATTCAAAAAGAATTTTTAAGGTCTCAGAAAAGGTTTCTCCTTCAAACAATAAAGTCTCACTAATCACATTAGGATTGGACACAATTGTTATTAATACCATCAAATTATTTTAATAAATTGGCTTAACAAATAAAATTTATCAAGCTTTCTAAAAATCATACAAAGTTGTTGTTGTTGTTGTTGTTGTTGTTGTTGTTGTTTTTTACTTAAGCTTTTATGTGTGAGAAAAGGTAAAGAACTTGCAGATTAAGCACATATTGATCAGAGACTGTTAGCTAAAGTAGATCAAGTATATAGGCCTCAGTTTCAGCTTCTCCAGAGTCATGTTATTTTAGATAAGGCCTGGACTACATTCCATTGCCCAACAAAGGGATTACATGACCGAAGAAGCTGTATATCACCTTGTCTACTACATTCCACTGACTAACTAGGGGAACAGTAGACTTATGTGACCAATCACAATATATAGAGGGTGGGATTTTGGAGGTTCTTTGTCTGAAATGTATAAAAGCTGTAAGCATTTTCAAAGCTCTGGCCCTATCCTGCTGTGAAATTTAGCTCACAGACAAGGGTGGGGTCTGCTTCTTGAGATTCTAATAAATAATTCTTCTTTCTATGAGTGATTTCTGCAGCAGTCAAATTGGGTAGGTCTTTTTGTCCCAAATATTTACATAAGACATTTTACTTAAACATTACTTCTTAAAAACAAGGCAGAATTTACTCTTATGTAAAAAAAGATATTTACTAGACTTAACAGAAGTAAATTAGTTGGACAATTCTAAAATGATAGATATCTTATTCAATCTTTAAAACAAAAGTAAATCCTTAAAATTGAAATTTATCAAAATTAAGTTGGAGTAAAATGTCTTTTAGTATCATAAACCCCCAAACTACCATAAAAACAAAATAAACTCTTAATTACCACCTCTCTATAGCAAAAAAAAAAAAGAAAGAAAGAAAGAAAGAAAGAAAGAAAGAAAGAAAGAAAAAAGAAAGAAAGAAAGAAAAAAGAAAAGAAAAAGAATAAAAAGAAAAAAAGTATTTGTAATGGGGAGGATATTCACTTAATTTAAGTGAAGCAGCACCCAAAATATACCAATTAAATTAGCCTTGTCACAGTAACAAAAATCAAACAGTTCTTTAAAAATTTACATGATATTTTTTCCTTTGTTTTATCTTCTCCAGGCATAAAATATATTAGTAGAAATCAAGAAAAAAATTACATTCTGGAATCCCACAGAGATCCAAATATATGATAGATTATAAAAAGAAGTTTCTTTTCTAGGAGCAGAGCTGAAACAACTGTTCACTAAGTTTCATAATGTAAAAAAAAAAAAAAAATTGAAACATAATGATACCATAAATGATATTATGTATTTGGAACTTGAAACAAAATCCATTCTCAATCAGGTGGCCTCAGTTCAAGTGAATACATTTCAAAATTACCTTGCACAGAAAATTCATCTCATTAACATTGGCACTGTATGCTGATCACATCTAAAAATCCATATAGAGCTATTAAGCATAAAGCAATTATACCTAATTAAAGAAATAATAATAAAAAAACTACTATTAATATAGCACTTGATCTTTACCAGACACTTATTAAGTATTTTACAATCACTTGATCCCCACAGACATCACTGGGAGGTGGGTGTTATTATTTTCCCTTTAACAGAACAGTCAACTGAGGTAAACATATAAAAGATAACTTCCTTGACAGGACATAAATAATAAACTTCTTAATGTCAAATGTCTAAGTGAAGAAGTATCATGTGTCAGAAGTAAATTTTGTTTCCACAGTTGAAAAGTTTTAGTTTCACAGTCTCCCTCTCTGTCCCAGTGGTAGAAAAGAATGTAATACAAGTTTTAGGGTCAATACAACCTGGCCAAAGAGAATTAAAGAACGTTTTAAGTCAACAGAAGTAACCACAAGTGCTGGCTATGTGCAAATGACCTGGGTTTATGCCCCAGCAAGCTAAATTTTTAATTGAACATGCTTAATAAGCCTCATGAATATTAACTCCTCCATTAAGGAGAATATATCCACCACTTTTGAGCATATGATGATGTGGCAAGGTAAGGGGAACATAGAAATATCAAAGATTGTATATAGTGGAAGCATCATGAAATATTAGATTTTTGGAAAGGTATCCTCCAATGGAATCTCTGAGGAGAGGATGAGGATGCAGGGTGAAAGTATGGACTATAACTGCTAGTTCTGGCCTCTGTAAACTTTGTTTGTGCCCCCTCAAAGGTTGTGTTCCCCCTGCTTCGTGCAAGAAACATAATAAAGCCTCCCTCTACTTATTCCAAGAATTTGAGTCTGAAGTTTTCATTTTTAATATTAGGTTCTATTTACCATAACTATCCAAATAGGAAAATACACTAAGATTGAATTCTGATTTCCTTCAGAACAGATCTTGGCTTAAATAAAATGAAATCCAGTTTTATAATTTCTAAGATAATATTTATATTTTCAAGGCTGTTATTAGTGATTCCAAAAAAATATTATTATGCATAAATTCATATATTTCTTTTTTTTTTCCCTCAAAGATATGTGATGACAATTCCCAACTCTCTGTAACTTTGTTTTCTACTTGCTTAAAGTATCAATTCTCAATCCTCTGCTTTCTTTATCATCTTTGAGACTTTCTAGATAAAAGGCTGGTCTAAGTATTTGACTTCCAATTTTCAATATACATATGTATTTAGAAATACATATAATTTTACAAACAGTTTGAATTCACAACTATTATCATCAGGTTAACTTAAAGTATACTGGGCTAAGTGAGATAAATAATTGCTTTTAGAATTTCCTATCCTAAGATTCTAGATGATTGTTTTCTTTTTCCAGGCACATTGATCTGAGGGGTTCCTGAAAAGGTGTGGGCAGTATTCTCTGGCAGAAATTTCTGAGAGCTTTCACAGGAGTTAATTAAATAATTCCCAATTTGAACAGCACAAGGAAACATTTAAGATCCTTTATAATTAAAGATCACAATAACTAATATTTTTGTCATATTCAATATTTATATAGTGTTAGATTTAATATAGACTTCTTATAGATTATTCTGAAAAGTGGGTGGGCATAACTAATCAGATGCTTATCTAAACTCACTAGTAGACTAAAGCTGGTTAAAGACTGATTTTTTTTTAAATAGGAATAAAAATCTTTTCCTTTGTAACTTCTAGTTCTTAACTAAAATAAAATCCCTGCTCTTTTTACTTTTAAGCATGGGTTAATTACTGAAATCTTAATATACTGAAACCTTCAATTACCAATGTGCCACAAAAGCAAGAACTCAATGTTATTGAATTTTGATTTCTTTTAGATAACATTTGCTTCAGTCTTTTAACAATTAAATCCATAACCTCAAGGAATTAGAGAAGAGAAACTTTTTATATATCTCCCAATGAATTGTCAAATTAATTTTGATTACTTTTCTTTTACACATTACAAATCACATAACCGAGGTAATGGCTTAAAATCATACAGCTAGGTAGGGGCAGCTAGGTGATGCAGTGGATATAGTGCCAGCCCTGAAGTCAGGAGGACCAAAGCTCAAATCTAACCACAGACCCTAATGTGTGCAAATCACTTAACCCCAATTGCTTAAATAAAAACAAATAATAATAAAATAAAATCATACAGCTAACAAACTTTCTAACCCATTTAGTATAATAATAAAAGATGATAATGCATTTTACTTACAATAAGATTAAAATAAATCTATTTTCCAAATAGAATCTCAATTTATAATTTCAATGATTTAGTATTATGTTATTATATTTGGTATTATGCATATATATGTGTATATATATATATACATACATATATGTATATATATGTATGTATATATATATATATATATATATATACACATACATATATATATACAGACAAGGATTATTCCAAGCACTTCATATTCTGGAATTCACTATTTCCAACCAATTAATCCATTGCCAAAGATTTTTAAAATGACAGTATTTCCACAAAATTTTTAAGTCACATGCTACTCCAAAGGTGTACCTGTTATCCATGTAAATGCTCACTTATTTTCTTTTTGCTAGTTTACAGATTCTAGTCAGTGCTGCAGTTCAGACTATTGAGCTGGAGAAGCCAATGGGACAGGTTCTGACTCAAGGACTTCCTCAGTGTTGGTGAGAGCAACCTAATCATTAGGTATCTGGAATTGTTTCAGAGGCAAGAACTGTCAGTGTACCAGAAATAATCTTAGTTTTCTGACTCAGTTTTCTGGAAGTCCTCTAATAGAGTTAAAAGAGTCAACAATTTTAACACAATTATAATGCTCTGTGCCATAAGGATCCTCAGGGTGAGGGAGAAATGTGGCTAGGTTAAGAGTTTTGCACAGGGAGATGGTGACATTTGATTTGTATAGAAGGGAGATGCCTCATTCCACAAGGCAGTTGGTAGAGAGAAGTGTGATGAGACTTTAAAGGAGTACCCACTACATTAAGTACAAACTTAAATGAGAGTCGAGTCACCTCTTCCATTAAAATAAAAGGTCAAGCAGGATGATTTTAGAGAGAGGTGAACAGACTGCCAGAGACCATGCTCTTCAAGACCATGTCCTTGAACAATGCCAGAGACCATGTCCTTGGACGCAGGAAACAAAGAGCTAAGAAGATTAGCAAACACCCTAAATTCCTGAAGATTAGATAATGTGTGTCCCAAGAAATCGGTCATCTCCGCCCAAGATCTAGATAACAGTATACTCTAGGATTTCTGCCACACCTATGGTCCGACATTCTTCTCATTGTAACCCCCCACTCAGAAATCCTATTTAATTAAACTCTCTTCATTCATTAAACAGAGACATTCACCATCTTAAATCTTGAGTTGCCTCTCTGTCTCTCCGATCCTGTCCCCAAGCACGTGTGCTTTACAGACTGTTGTCTTACAGAGCCTTTGCTCTCCCTCGGCCCCGGCTCCACTCGATGACCCACTGTTGATGTCCTGCCGGACAGGACAACTGGCGCCCAACGTGGGCCACAAAGTGGACCTCAGCCCGACATCGCCCCCGAGCATTCCGCGAGAGAATTCACGGTCTCTACGGAACCCCAGTAAGGGTAGAGGTAAGTTTTCGCGATTGTCGGTAATATGGGATCATATTTATCTAAAGAACAAATATTCCTTAAAGATCTTAAAGAAAATCTTAAGGAAAGAGGTATAAAAGGAAAAAAGAAGGACCTTATAAAATTCTTTATATACATAGATAAGGTCTGTCCTTGGTTTATTGTAAATGGCCCTGAAATACACCCCGGGAAATGGCAGAAGGTTGGCCGAGACCTAAAACAAGAAGGGCCTAACGCTGTAAATGTTTTCCCCCTCTGGGCATTAATTAATGAAGTCATTGAAGGCGCCTCTAACAACGGCAAGGTTCGGCAATTACCCCCGGGTCCTCAGATAACTTGGGAAGACGCTGAGGGAAATAAAGGCACTGTCCGCCCTTACATAGTTCCTAATCTACCTATTAACCTATGGGGAAGAGATATTCTCTCACAAATGGGTATTATTATGTGCAGCCCCAATTCTGTAGTCACAAGACAAATGCTAAGCCAGGGTTTTCTCCCTCAACAAGGATTAGGGAAAAATAACCAAGGTATCAATCAGCCTTTACAAGTACAGCCGTACCCTGGCCGTGCTGGCCTTGGTTTTCAGAACCATTTTTTATAAGGGCCACTAGTCCGCCCAGCCTGCAGGCGGACAAGATCAAAACACTCCAGTCTGGTTTGACCAGTGGCCCCTTTCCAAAGAAAATATGTTGCGCAGTCCATAGATCCTTTTCACTTGAAATACCCCAAACCTGCCACTAGACCTTAACCCTAATTTCATTTAGGTACCCCAAAGCTAGACCTCAACATTTGGTTCCCTGACGAAACAAACACCGGAAGCTAGATAATTTAGCGATCAAACTGGACCCCGACCTTTTCGGGGCACACTCAGAACCAATCTGGGTTTTGAGCTGTTCAAGCAGTATTCTTCCGGGAAGAATCTGCGTTCTTTCTTTGGTCTCACTCTATCTCTAAAGGTAGTGGGGAGAATATCTGTGTTCCGTCTCACTCTACTTCCATTTCAGGTGAAAAGGCTTCTTTGATCTAGACACTCCCCTGCCTCTAAAGTCTTTTCCTGGAGCAGATGCTTTGCTTGAAGAAACTCCCACTGACCAAATCCTTTGGAGAGAGAAAGGCCCTTCCTTTGCATCTCAATGCATTTCTAATCTTTTTTTTCCTGTCACCTGATAGTCCTGTTCCCCAGCAGGAACTGTTGAGACACGAGAGGAAGTGTCTCTTTAACACCACCCCAGACCAAAGAGTGGTCATGTGGCCGTTCTGGGGACCTTACCCTTCTCGGGGGTCCCAGGCCAGCGCTCTCTTTGCTCTGTTCTGGGGAGATAGCCGTAGAAACGTAAGAGGAGCTGTGTTTGAGCCCTTCTCCCATGCCACTGTTAAATGCAATGGAGTCTTTAATGGTCAGGCTGTAGCCACGAGGAGAAAGGTCACTAAATTGGGGTGAGTTTAGACAATGTCTCTGCCCACGGCAGCTACTCCCTGGACAGGAGTAAGCGGTCTTCCCTTCAGGTTTTGCTCTCCCAGTAAGATTTGGGGACTTAGATGAGCTGCCCTGCCTTCAAGTTCCAGCGTGGAATCGCCAGAGGAGCCCTCGCCATTCAAGACGCACTGCGCTGGGTAAGATGGCATCTCTTCCTCCCCAACCCTCGTTCTGGCCTCTCCTCCCCCTTCTTCCATGGAGTGGGGAGTGTAGAACTCGAGGCCTGGTTCGGACCTCTCCCATGTGGCTTGGCAACCTGCCATTTAAATGCTCCTATCCTGTCCCCTTCTTGGGGTTACTGTACAGTGAGGAGATTGGGGACTCAATCTAAATCTTCTCAAATCTCCGGAAAGGATGTCACCAACTTTTAAAATAGAAGTTTGCTAACAATTTGGACAAGTGGGCCGCGCCCCTTCCATACCTTTACCTGGCTCTTAAAGCCGCAGCTTCCAGCCCTCAGGAAGTGTGCTCGTCCTATACATTTATACGGGACTCAGTTTCCCTGATTTAGTCATCCTGCGTCTGTAGAAGCCTCAGAATGACGCTTTTGCATGCTCACAAGGCTGTCTACAAAGATGGGATTTTAAACTGCTCTCGGTTTTTTTTTCTTAGCTTCAGGGCACTACTTAAAACTTTCTTAGCTGCTTATGGAGAGATAATCTAGGTAAGCCAGGCTAGGTCTGTCTGTCTCACACTTTCCTACCTAACCCTACAGGTGGGAACTCTTTTTTGCTCCTAATTTTCTTAGTCCTAAAACCTTTTGCTCTTAGCACACTCGGTTCTATTCTTTTCTGGATTGGCATTCTATGTCCCTGCCAACAAAGGATTTTTTCCTGGGCTCCAACCCTGGCCAGGTTGCAGCTTCAAGAAAGACCTTTGGAATGATGGCTGGGGAATAAAATTTCAGATCAAGGCAAATTACATTCTTTGGAAGATGGCTTTTTATTTCTTTTCTCTCCTCATTCCTTGACTGCAGCAAGAAATGAGTTAATGAGAGAAACTGAAGCCATTTAAGAATTCGGTAAATACCTTTAGGAAAGAAGTCTGTCTTTCCCGTCTGCTTTTCTCATGTTCTCTAGACTTGTTCCCTGTTTTCCCTCCCCATTCTTTGAGATGCTGAGGGACTAAGATGGGATAGTTTACCTTCCTACTTAGATGGTGTGTTTTATAGAGGTATTGGGTAATTTGTAACTGAGTTATGCCTTAAAATTTGTCATCTCTGATGGGCAATTGTAAGTTATATGAAGTTGGTTCAGTTACTTGTGAACTTTAAGATCTGTGTAATATTAAATTTAAAACTGTCTACTTAGATAAGAAAGATAGCTATATAAGCTGTAAACCCTTTACTGTGATTCTTGAATTAGATTTTATCTGAAGTCCTAGATTAATGATAACTGATGTAGAAGATAAAATCCTTTGGGACTGCAGCTAATATTTGCTGGGAGTTTTGAGTTCAGGTGTGATTGCATAGACCTGAAGTAAAACTGCCTTAAATAACTATTTTAATTTGTGGCCACACTATGATTGTTGCTAAGCTTTTTCCTGGGGCTAGAGTTTCTTTATCTAAAGGTTTACTTCGCCCAAGTACTCAGGGCCGCTCCCACCTTGCCTTTTGAGAAAGATGACCGGCCTTTTACACTGTATGTTGATGGAAGGCAGGGCTAGGCCCCTGACTTGCGGCTCAAATGCCCTGGCTAATTTGAGCTCGCTGGGAGACTCTTGCAGTCTTGGGGGGATTTGTCGCTCATAGGATGCTGTGAGGCCCTGAGTCTTAAAACTCTAGGTCTCTGGACAGGTAGGCTTGGCTAGGCCTTCTAGGGTGACTGGAGTCAATTGGCGACAATTGGCGTGTTTGGGTGTTTTTAGAATTTAGATTCCGTCCAAATTCAATGGGTGTGGCCCAGTCCCAGTCAGCCCTCGCGGAGAGAAATGAGAAAAATGATCAGAGAATACCGGTAGATAGTCCCTTGGGAAACAAATTAAGTAATTGGAACAAACTGCCAAAATATAAAGGAAAAAGCAAGAAAAAGATGATAAGGTATTGCTGCTTTGTCTGGGGTGACAAAGACATTGGTGGAGGCACTATTTGGCCTAAATTTGGCTCCCTTGAAGATTGGGTGTGCCAAATACTGAATTTGTGTGTTAATAACAAAGAACCTGTTAATCCAGAGGAGGTTCTATATGCAGGACTATGGCTTTCCGGGGCTTCTATAATGTTGAGTAAGAGTCCAAGTGTAAAGGACACAAAGGAGGAAACTTTAAAGACCCAGCAATGGGACCCATTGTTATCTCTCCGTCCTCCATACTTATCCCCACCCCCAGAAGAAGCCATGGTTTTAGGAAAGGGAAGGTGAGGACTTAATCCCATCAGCTCCTCCGGGGCCCCTCAGGGCACGGGAGGATTTAATTCGATTGACCCCACCTGGACTCCAAAAAGAGTCATTCTCCTCTTTAAGGAAGGAATTAGATCAAATTCAAAGAGATATCCGAAATTATCCTTTGCCGGGAACTAAAACCCCAAGTCCTAAATTATATCCCTTAAGAGAGGTTCCTTCGGCCCAGGGAGGTATAGGATTTGTGAACGCTCCCCTGAGCACCACAGAAGTCAGGGCCTTTAAGAAGGAAATGAGGTCCTTGATAGAAGACCCCACTGGGCTAACAGAACAGTTTGATCAATTCATTGGAATTTGTCTCCTAGGACCTAACATGCTTCCTCCCAAACAGCTTGAAGGCGTTTGCAACCACACCATACCTGTCAACCTGATGTGGCAATATGTGGCCGCTCCTGATGGCTCGTATTTTGCCTGCTCTGCTGGCCTTACTACATTTCTGGATGCCCGATCTTTTATCAAAAAACGCGATTACTGCGTTTCTGTCTTTCTCTTCCCTCATATTAATATACACCAGGCCGATGATTTCCTTGATATCTGGGAAAGAAAAAGTACTGTCAATTTTAGGACCAAGAGGGAACCCCTTACTGCATTAACCCTGACCGTCCTCCTTGGCCTAGGAGCCGTAGGAACGGGGACGGGTATAGCCTCCCTCATACAAAATGACAAACAATATTCCCAATTGAGCGCTGCTATAGATAAGGATTTACAGGAATTGCAAGCAGGACTTAAACACCTTAAAGACTCAGTAGCATCCTTAGCTGAAGTCGTCCTGCAAAACAGAAGAGGCTTAGACCTTCTCTTCTTACAACAAGGAGGTCTTTGTGCAACCCTCAAGGAGGAATGCTGCTTTTATTCAGATAAACTTGGCCTTGTTGAAAACAGCCTACAAAAAGTTAGGGACAGTCTGGAAAAAAGAAAACAGGAAAGAGAAAAAAATGAATCTTGGTATAAGAACTGGTTCTCCACTTCCCCCTTGCTATCCACTCTTCTCCCTAGTATTCTCGGCCCTCTTGTGGGACTCCTTCTCCTCCTTTCTTTTGGCCCTTGGGCCTTTAATAAACTAACCACTTTCGTTAAATCTCAAGTAGATTCTGCGATCACAAAAAGACACATCTTTTATCATCAGTTACGAGACCAAGACACCTTGGAACCTGAAGAGAAGATCGAACCACTCAAATTCACTGAACAGCTCCTGAAACAGACAGGGTGTCAACGATTGAGAAAATTGTTGTTCTCATGTTTTAAAAAATCTTGAATGTCATGGAATCTGTATAACTGTGTAGTCTGTGTGATATATGTTCCATGTTCTGTGTGGTTTGTCTGTTATGTTGTTGGTTGGAAAACAACATTGCAACTGTGCATAGTAAATTGGAGCTCCATGTTTGTCTGTGTGTGTCTGTGTTAAAAGTTAAAATAAGCTTGTAAGAGATAAGAATTCAGCCTCTGTGTTGCAGGCTTAGAAAATATCAAGAAGTTTGAAAAATCTTTCTCTCTCTCTCTCTCTGTCTCTGGCTGACTGCAGCAGCCGGTGAGAAGGGAGATAAGGGAGAAAGGAAACAAAACTTCTCCCTGAGAGTGGGGAATCCTGGAAAAAGCCCCTAATCTGTTTTTGCTGATTTAAAAGCTTTGTTAAGTTTTAAGAACTATGATTAAGAAACTTGGGGATTAGTTGTTTGAAAAATTTGCTAGTGATTTAAAAACCTTTTTAAGGACAAGCCTACTGGAGTAAAGAGCAATAAAATTCAAGCTTAGCCTGACCTGGGCAATAAAAAGCTCTCTAGAGATAAGATGCTAATCGCTGTTAGAAGAAATGTGGTAGAAGAAAAAACCTTTAAAAACAGCTGTATTAGTTTGATTCAGTTTGTTACCTTCTGAAATTTGTTAACATAAGTTAATACTTTAAAACCAGCTCTGCTGGACAGGTGTGGGTTTTTGGAGGTTTATTATTCACTATAGGGTTGAATCTTACAGGTTTTTGATGGGAAAAGGAAAGAGGAATGCAAGTGATTTAGGAAGGACTGATTTGTAAGGGAAATTAAAGGTCCGAATGGTATTAGAAAGGTGAAAGAAAGACTTTTGGGAGTAGGTGAAGAGGTGGGGGAAGGAGTCACCCACCCCCACTGCCTTCTGCTACTTTACCAAAGGAGCATCTGGGAAGGAAAGTTCTTTAAGGAGATTGTTTAAGTATGTAGTCAGAGGGAAAGAGAAAGTTGGAAATGGGTGGATTTGGGAAGAAACCTGATATTGGGAAACTGATGGGTTAAATCTTGAAAAGGATCCCCATGTAGGAAATTGAGTGGGGAACCTGAGGGAAGTTTTTTCTAGGGGGCAGGAGTGGGGAAAAGGTGGCCACGTGGAATCTTCTCCCCCCCTCACCCCCCCTGAGTATGTTCCTGCCGTTTTTTTTTTTTTTTTTTATCTGATTGCGGCAATGCAGCAACTGTGGTTTTTAAGGACATGCTCATTTTTAGGTTAATTGTTTGAATATTTGTTTCTTCATAAAGGTTTTCTTGGTTAAGAGATATGGTCATAAATGTGATTCATACGTTGGTACGAATATTTCTAAAAGTTTAATTGCTATGTTAAAAAACCTTCTTGAATTCTTTTATGTGGAATTGGGTCTTTTGTATAAGTTTAAATTGATTGTATTGGGTCATCCTAAGGTTATTTAAAGGGCCTCTGAATATAATAGTTTTTTTTTTCTTTGTCCTTTTAAAAATGTTTCTGTTATGGACAATATGCAATTTGGGATGTTTTTCTATGTATTGGGTATTTTAAAAGCAAAATGATTTGTATGTATATAATGTTCACTCATGTAACATCTACCTAGATATGATAATTGTTCTAAGTTGTGAACTTACTGAGACAAAATTGCCTTCTGTTATGACTTATAAGGATACGATAAATAATTTATCTGAAATTTGATTAATGACATCTGTTATTGGAGTTTTTGGGCTTAGAATTAATTAGTTAATGCTATTTGGGAGTTTTAAAGCTCCACCCTGTGACAGTTACTGGGACAATTGATTGATAAGCTGTTAAAATTCGACTGCTTATGTTATATTATAGTTATGTTCTTGAATTTTTCCTTCTGTAACTGATCTCTCTGATCAGAGCAATGGTCAATAGAATTGTTAATGCAATTCAATTATGTCATGCCTTGTTATTTTCAGTCTGGCTATATGTAATCATTGTATCCTAAATGCTTGGGCAACTGAGTATTTCGCCTGGTCATCTGTCTGTTACTGGATATTTGTGTTTTGTTCCTTTAAGGTTTCTACATGATAAGTGGACAATTAACAGGGGTCTGTAAGACTGCAGCCGTTTGCTTGGCCTGTAAAGCAAACTCGTCTCCTCACATAGGAAACTGCTCTTCAATTTATTTTGGCCTCCTCGTATGTTGCAACAGTCTGGTGAACTGAGTCTATGAGATTGATCCAATCTTTATGTGTTAGATTTGTGTTTTTGTTCTAGATTTTGGTCAAATTACAGATATTGGTTTGCTTCTGGAACCTGGATCAGCTTTGATCAGCTTTGATCAGCTTTGATTGTCACCACGGCACACACCCACTCTGCAAGGAATGAGAGCCTCCTATCACTTCACAGCCTGAAGCAGCAGTTTTAAAATGAGACCATGGACTTGATCCTGCATCGAGTGTACTTTGGACTGATATGAGGGACTTTGGGGATGGTTGATGACCGACTGTTAAACCTTACCTGGATCATCTATTACTGTGTGTTTAAGACTTGGGATGGGATTTGTTAAAACTGTAATTGCTGTTATGTTTGAGGGCTTTGAAGGAAATGCTACTGTATTAGTCTGTTATGTATAGGGATTTTGATTTGCTCTTGGGATTTATATGGGGAATGGTCATTTGAAAAGGGGAGGTAGAGATAGAACATTGGGGAAACTGGTATCTTTTTTCAATATACCTGAAAGAATGGGAACTCTTAGCTCCTATTCACTTTGCCTTAAGCACTCTTGCCCCACCTCCTCCTCATATCCATACAAGGTCTGGTCTCAGGTATTGCCCCCCCTGCATTCAGTAAATAAGCTGTGGGTGAGCCAATGACAGGATTATTGTGGCCCCATATTTCAGGGTCATCATACCCTCTGGCTGCAGGAACACCCAATGACGGGATTATTGTGGGCCCGTTTTCCAGAAGCACACCCCGGAAGTTTGATGCTGGGGTGCTGGGACGGATGCCGCCCACATAGCCTAAGACAGGGGTCCTGCCCTTTTCTGGCCTTTTAAGGTCGGATTACTTGGGTACTGAATATGGATGCCGGCCACATAGCCTAAGACAGGCCTCCCACCTATATATAAATAAAGAAAGGGGGATATGCCAGAGACCATGCTCTTCAAGACCATGTCCTTGAACAATGCCAGAGACCATGTCCTTGGACGCAGGAAACAAAGAGCTAAGAAGATTAGCAAACACCCTAAATTCCTGAAGATTAGATAATGTGTGTCCCAAGAAATCGGTCATCTCCGCCCAAGATCTAGATAACAGTATACTCTAGGATTTCTGCCACACCTATGGTCCGACATTCTTCTCATTGTAACCCCCCACTCAGAAATCCTATTTAATTAAACTCTCTTCATTCATTAAACAGAGACATTCACCATCTTAAATCTTGAGTTGCCTCTCTGTCTCTCCGATCCTGTCCCCAAGCATGTGTGCTTTACAGACTGGTGTCTTAACAGAGCCTTTGCTCTCCCTCGGCCCCGGCTCCACTCGATGACCCACTGTTTATGTCCTGCCGGACAGGACAACAGACTAACATGAACTAATGCTAAATGAAATGAACAGAACCAGGAGATCATTTTACATGATAACAAGAAGACTATACAATGATCAATTCTGATAGACACGGCTCTCTTCAACATTGAGATGATTCAAATCTACTTGTGCAGTGATGAAAAGAGCTATCTACATCCAAAGAGAGAACCATGGGAACAGTGTGGAATACAACATAGCACTCTCACTCTCTCTGTTATTTGCTTGCATTATAGATGCAAGATAACTGTATAAATATGTATACATATATTGGTTCTAACGTGTATTTCAACATATTTAACATGTGTTGGACTATTTAGCAGCTAGGGGAGGGCGTGGGAGGAAAGAGGGGAAAATTTGAAACAAAAGGTTATGCAAGGTCAATGTTGGAAAAATTACCCATGCATAAGTTTTGTAAATAAAAAGATTTAATTTAAAAAAAAAAAAAAGACAAAAAGGTTAGAGGCTACAATAACAGCTTGAAGGCAGGGTAGTAAGTCCCTGGCCACTGAGTCACGGACCTTGCCATGCTTATCTGGATATTTGCTTCAGTCTTTTAACTTATGCCACAAAATGCCAAGGCTATTACCTTCTTTTTTCACTATGAAAAGGTGGAAGGAGAGAAAATAGTTAGTGATCAGTAGCCAGATGTAATGGACTGAGGCTTGAGTTGATGCACTGAAGTCCCAAGCACATGAGGTTAAGTAGTAATTGGACCACTCTATTAATATACATGCTTGGAGAAAGAATGGCCCCCACCCACTCTTTGTGCAAGTCCTGATGTGTTGTATAGGAAATGACGATTTTGGTGGGTGGAGGCAGGGGAGTGGGAAGGGAAGTGGAAGGAGAGACTGCTGGCTGGCATCTTGTCACGACTGTTTACATTGCTATCTCAACCACCCTTCACCTCCGATCCCCCTCTGCTAGCTGGCTTCCTGTCGCAGCTGCCCATATTGCTATTGCAACCCTTCTTCACCTTTACTGAGAATAAAGATTGAAGATTTTTCCCTTAACCTGAATTCCTGACTCTGGCTGATTTTAAATACGCGGCCATCACAGCCAGGAGATCAAGAGACACAGTCTTGGAAACTTCATCCTACGTGAGTGGCTCAGGAAGATAAAGTCATAAAAGGGGTGACCTAACAGGGAAAAGGCAGGGATCCAACCTGCAGGACCCTAGTTTCAGGAAATAATGATGCTGTCACTTGATTTAAGGAGGGGAAAAGTTCAACACTCCCAAATGGCCTAAATACCTAACATGGGACCTAGCAAAACACAGCTTTTCTTTAGATGCTTATGGCCTTTGTGGGCCAAGGAAGTAAAGAAAAACAAGACTTGAGATCAGGGGAGTATATACTAAAGGAAGGTAGACCCTGAAGGAAACTCAAGGTCAGCAGGATTTGTTTTCAAGGCCTGTGAGAAGTAGGTAGAGCTCTTGATAGTTATGATAGTCCAGGTATACTGTTGACCCTGTATGGTGAAGGTGAAAAGGAATTTGCTGAGTCAAGGGGACGTTGAGAAAGGCACTGCATAAATCAATGGTGATGAAAATGGAGTCCCTGGAGTTAAGATTGTTAACTGAATTTTAATATTATTCTATTTTTTCCCAAGTACATGTAAAGGTTGTTTTCAACATTTATTTCTGTATGATTCTGAGTTGCAAATTTTCTCTCCTTTTTTCTTCCCCTTCCCAAGACAGCAAGCAACCAGATATAGATTATACATGTCCAATCATGTTAAACATGATGTCATGATCAGAAATGATGTAGTGAATCAGAATAAAAGGGAAAAGCTATGAGAAAGAAAAAAAAATCCTCTTCCCCCCAAAAAGTAAAACCAGTATGTTTCAATCTGCATTCAGACTCTAATTATTTCTTTGGATGTGGATTTTCCATTTTGTCTTTAGGAATTATCTTGGATCATGTTATTGCTAAGAACTAAGTCCATCATAGTTGATCATTGCACAATGTTGCTGTTACTTTATACAATGTTTTCCTGGTTCATGTAAGTCTTCCCAGGTTTTTCTGAAAACTGCCTGCTCATCATTTCATAACATTCACAAACCACAATTTATTCAGGCATTTGATGACATCCCTTCAGTTTCTAATTCTTTATCACCACAAAAAGAGCTGCTCTAAATATTTTTGTGGGTTCTTTTCCCTTTTTAATCTCTTTGGGATACAGACCAAGTAGTTGTATTGCTGAATCAAAGGATAAGCAGTTCTATAACTCTTTGGGCATATTTCCAAATTCTCTCAAAAATGTTTAGATTAGTTCACAAGTCTACCAACAAGGCATTAATGTTCCAATTTCCCCATACGTTCTCCAATATTTATCATTCTTCTTTTTGTCATATTGGCCAGTCTGATAAGTATGAAGCGGTACCTCACAACTGTTTTCCTAATCAATAACTTAAAACATTTTTCCGTGACTAGACATAGCTTTAGTTTTTTCATCTGAAAACTGTCAATTTATATCCTCTGACCATTTAGTAGTTGGAGAATAGTTTGTATTCTTGTAAATTTAATTCTGTTCTCTCTATATTTTAGAAATGAGGCCTTTATTAGAAACATTGGCTAAAAAAAAAAAAAAAAAATGTTTCCCCAGTTTTCTGCTTTCCTTCTAATCTTGGAGGAATTGATTTTGTGTGAAAACTTTCAGATTTAATCTATATAAATTTGAATTTTATAATGTTCTCTTTCTGTTGTTTGGTCATAAATTCCTCTCTTCTTCATAGATCTGATAGGTAAATTATCCTTTGCTCTCCTAATTTGCTTATGCTATCCCTCTTTATGTCTAAATTATTTTGACCTTATCTTAGAATAGGTTATGAGATATGATATTCCTGTGTGTGCCATAACATTTTTTCAGTTTTCCCAGCATTTTTTGTCAATTAGGGTATTCTTATTCCAAAAGCGGGAGTCTGGGTTTATCAAATAATAGATTACTATAGTTAATTAGTTACTACTATGTACTTATACTACTTATACTACTATGTCTTATGTACCTAAACTATTCCAATGATTCACTATTCTATTTCTTGGCCAGCAACAAATACTTCGGATGATTTTTTGCTTTGTAATATAGTTTTATCTAATACAGATGGGTCACCTTCCTTTGCATCCCCTCTCCCCCATTAATTCGCTTGATTATTTTCAGTTTGTTCTTCTAGATGTGTCTGACGTTTCGGTCTCTTTCTCTATCTCTGAATGTCTGTCACTGTCTCTCTTTTTCTCTCTCTCCCCAAACCTGAATTTCGCTCCTATAAAGGCCGGTTGGGAAGACTTGGTTGAATTCTGCCAATTATCCAAGTACTTGCAAGTATGTGGTCCCAGACTGGAAAACACTGACCCGGCAGGGGGAAGGGAAGGGGGGCGGGGGGCGGGGAGCGACACTTCTCGCGATGGATCCTTTATCCAAGAGCCAGGAACTTCATCCCCAAGAGACGGGAGTTCAGGGATTGGGCACCGACCCAAGCAGGACTGTGCGACGGAACTCAGATTGGAAAGAAGGGAGTCCTTCCGGGTACGAGGTTTCCAGACGCAGCCAGGCGGCCCAACGGACCGCGCTGCTGAGTCCAGCCCGGGATAAGTGCTGGCTTGGGGAAGGGAGGATCAAATCACCGTACTTCGGTCGGACTCGCTTTCGCACAACAGTGGCCCCCACGGCTCGGAGGCTCCCCTCCTCCCTCCTTCGTCCACATCTCGGAGCACTCATCCCGATTCTCAAAGGAATTACGACTTTTCAAATCTGCCGCTGCGGGCGGCCGGAAATCCTGCCTCTTTCGCCTGCTACAATTTCCGTCTTCAACCATATTAATTTCCGGGAACGAAGACTTAGTTCCTGTTGTGAACCGGTAGTTCTTCCTGGGACAGAGGTCGGGGGGAAGGGACTGGTGTGAATGGCTGTGCTTAAACCCGAAGACTTGGGTGGGCGCGTTAAATCTCAGAGCGGGCCCCGCCCTGCGCTCTAGGACCCCGAAGAGCCTCCCGACGTCAAAGTGACTCCGGACAGCGAAGAGTGTCGGACGCCTCTGTATCTGTCTGTCTCTGTCTCTCTGTCTGTCTGTCTGTCTCTGTCTCTCTCTCTCTGTCTGTCTGTCTCTGTCTCTCTCTCTCTGTCTGTCTCTGTCTCTGTCTCTTTTTCTCTCTGTCTCTCTCTCTGTCTCTGTCTCTTTCTCTGTCTCTGTCACTGTCTCTGTCTCTCTCTCTGTGTCTCTGTCTCTTTCTGTCTCTGTCTCTTCTGTCTCTCTGTCTCTCTGTCTCTCTCTGTCTGTCTCTGTCTCTTTCTCTCTCTGTCTCTGTCTCTTCTCTCTCTGACTGTCTCTCTCTCTGTCACTCTCTCTGTCTCTGTCTCTTTGTCTGTCTCTCTGTTACTCTGTCTCTGTCTCTGTCTCTTTCTCTGTCTCTGTCTCTCTGTCTCTGTCTGTCTCTCTCTCTCTGTCTCTCTCTGTCTCTTTCTCTCTCTGTCTCTTTCTCTGTCTCTCTGTCTCTCTGTCACTCTCTGTCTCTCTCTGTCTCTCTGTCTCTGTCTCTTTTTCTCTCTGTCTCTGTCTCTTTGTCTCTGTCACTCTCTCTGTCTCTTTCTCTATCTCTCTGTCTCTTTCTCTATCTCTGAACGTCTGTCACTGTCTCTGTCTCTTTCTCTATCTCTGAATGTCTGTCACTGTCTCTGTCTCTTTCTCTATCTCTCTGTCTCTTTGTGTCTCTGTCACTCTCTCTGTCTCTTTCTCTATCTCTGAATGTCTGTCACTGTCTCTGTCTCCTTACAATATAACACATTCAGTTCTGAACATTAGTTTCCAAATGGTCCCTGAACATAGTGGAGCCATCATCTCCCCAAACCCAGACACAGTCCTCTACCTAAGATCATTAACCTTTTTGGCGGTTCCCTGGGATTTCTGACTCATT
>NC_067401.1:433704329-433729318 GCF_016432865.1 Antechinus flavipes | reverse complement strand
CCCTCCCCCAGATGACAAATAATCCACAATATATATCACACATCCTAGAGACATGTGTCAAAGCCAACATATACATCCATATTTATACAATTATTGTGCTGCACAAGAAAAAATCACATCAAACCAGTATCAAAAAGAAGCATGATAAAATGCAATCAGGCAGGCAACATTGAACCACACTCCTTCCCCACAGTTGTCTTTAGGGGTGTACATGGCTCTCTTCATCACTGACCAATGGGAACTGGTTTGGTTCCTTACATTGTTGAAGAGAGTCACGTCCATCAGAATTGGTCATCTCATAATCTTGTTGTTGCCTTCTGGTTCTGCTCATTTCACTAAGCATCCGTTCTTGTCAGTGTCTCCAGCCCTGCATTCCGGGGATAAATCCTACTTGGTCTTGGTGTAGTATCCTGGGGATGATTTTCTGTAATCTTTTGCCTAATATTTTCTGGAACATTTTAGCATCAATATTCCTTAGAGAGCTTGGCCTAGCATTTTCTTTCTCTGTTTTCCACCCACCTGGTTTAGGTATCAGTACCATGTATGTGTCATCAAAGGAATTTGGTAGGACTCCTTCAATCCTGATTTTTTTCCAATTCCTTTGTATAGCATTGGGGTTCATTGTTCTTTCAATGTTTGCTAGGATTCACATGGAAATCCATCTGGTCCTGGGGATTTTTTCTTAGGCAGTTGACTAATGGCTTGTTCTATTGCTTTTCTAAGTTGAGACTGTTTCATCAATTTCCTTCTTCCTCTGTTAATCTGGGCAAGCTATATTTTGGAAGGTATTCTTCCATTTCATTGAAGTTATCCAATTTATTGTCAGAAAGGTGGGCAATTCACTCCAAATTATTGTTCTAATTTCCTCTTCCTTAGTGGTGAGTTCTCCCTTTTCATTTGGAAGACTAACACTGTGATTTTCCTCTTTCCTTTTCTAAATCAGATTTACTAAGTAAGGGTTTATGTATTTTCTTGGTTTTTTCATAGCACCAACTCTCAGTTTTATTAATTAATTCCATTGTTTTTTTGTTTTTTTCTGTTTGTTTGTTTTTTACTTTCCATGATATTAATGTCTCCTTTTATTTTTAGAATTTCAAGTGCTGTGTTGGACTGAGGGGCTTTCTTTTGTTCCTTTTCCAGCATTTGAAGTTGCAAGTCCAATTCATTGACCTTGTCCTCCTCTATTTTATGCAAGTAGGCCTCTAGAGATATAAAATTTCCCCTTGTTACCACTTGGGCTGCATCCCACAACTTTTGGCATGACGTCTCATTATTGTCATTTGCTTGGGTGAAGTTATTAGTTATGTCTATGATTTGCTGTTTCACCCAATCATTCTTTAGGATCAGATTCATTCTCTTCCCCGAATTTTTTGGTCTATTTTCCCCTGGCTTTTTATTGAATGTAATTTTCATTGTATTCTGCTCTGAAAAGGATGCCTTTCCTCTTTCTGCCTTTCTGCATTGAAGTGTGAGGTTTTTTGGTCCTCATGTAGGGGCTGTTTTTGTAGAGGACTGCTGAGAAGAGAGTGTACTACTCTCTGTGTCCTTGGAGTTTTCTCCAAAGCTCTATCATTGCTAAGTTTTCTAGTATTCTATTTAGCTCTTTGACTTCTTTCTTATGTGTTTTGTGATCTGATTTATGTAATTCTAAAAGTGCAAGGTCGAGATCTCCCACTATTCTCGTTGTACTGTCTATTTCTTCTTGCAGCTCTCTTCATTTCTCCATTGAGAAGTGAGATGCTACACCACTTGGCGCATCTATGTTTCATATGTATATGGTTTCATTATCTATGCTAGCTTTTAGCAAGATAGAGTGCCCTTCCTTATCTCTTAGAATTAGATCCAAGACTATTTTGAAGGGCTTATGATAAAAGTTACTATCCATAACCAGAGAATTGATTATATCTGAATACATATTGAAACATACTTAAAAAAAAAAAAAAAAAACTACTTTATTTTCTTAAGAGTTTTTTTGTGGGGCAGTTTGGAATCTTAGCATTCTTTTATAACATGAATTTATGGAACTGTTTTGCATAACATTGTACCTTTTTAATGGGAGAGGGAGGGTTGAGAGAGAAGAAGGAAAAGAAGCCAAACATAAGAGTTTTAAAAAGAAAAACAAATGTTATAAAATGTTTTACATGTAAATGGGAAAAATAAAATATTAAGTAAAAAAAAAATCTAAATGTTAAAAATAAAAGGAACTAGTCATGCCAAATTTACCTCATTTCTTTGTTGGATCAGGTTACTAGACTGGTATATTGAAGGAGACAGGTAATACTTTACAAGGTTTTAGCAAAACATTTTAACAGTCTCTTATGTTAATGCTACTCCTATGGAAAAGATAAAGTGATGTGAAATTGACAATAGAGCAATTTATAAATTAAAAACAGGTTCAATGGCTGGGCCCAAAGAATAATCTCAATAGTTTGATGTTAATTTGAAAGAAGTTGTCCAATAAAGTCTGTCACTTAATATTTTTAATTAATTACTTTATTAAAGACATTTATAATATGCTTATCTAAAATGCAGATTATAAACATATTGAAAAATATAATCAACAGTAATAGAGTTAGAGCTAGAATGAAATTTATAAATCATTTAGTACATACTGATATTCTTATTTTGCAGATGGGGAAACCTTGAGGTGTTTTATAAATATTAACTATTAGTCATAACTTAGGTTAAAAGACATGGAAGGCAAACATTAGATTTTTATATGGCAAAGTTTGAAAGGAAAGCTATTATGTTAAATGATAAAATTAAGATTTGAAAAATTGATAATGTTGGAATGCTGAGCTAAAACAAAGATGAGTGAGAAAAATGTAGTGTTGTGCATTTAAATTCAATTCATGAACTGCAAGTTTAAAGAGAAATGATTTAATAGGAATTCATGAGAAAGGTGTCCAGGAATTTCGGTCAACCATAAGCAATATGAGATATATATATATATATATATATATATATATATATATATATATATATACACACATACATATGTATATATATATATATATGTATATATATATAGGTGTGTGTGTGTGTGTGTGTGTGTGTGTGTATAAGGGGGGAGGGAGGGAGGGAGGGAGGAGAGAGAAAGGGAGAGATCCTAATGGAATTAATTGTGTCAATGTAAGCTGGTTGATCAATATTTAATTAAAGTTATTGTTAAAAGATGTTTTTGATGTTTTTATTCTATAAATTGTTCTGATTCTGTTCACTTCTTTCTAAATCAGTGGATACTTTTCAGAGTTCTCTGGTATTGCTACATATTTTTTTACAGTATAATAATATTCCAATTCAAACATATAACGATTTGCTCAGTTACTTCCCAATTGATAGACAACCATCTTTTCTTTTTGATTCCTTTCAATTGCTTCAATTGCTCCTACCTGAACTCACATGATACAGGCATGTATGCACACATGATTAGGAAGTTTGTTGTACAATGATTGTCTTCTTCATAGTACTCTTCATCTGTAGCCTCACCTGTCCCCCCTCCCCTATTCAATTCAATTCAATAAACATTTATTAACTGCCTATTATGTGCCAGGTACTTAGTATTATGGCAAATTATTTGCACATATTCAAATTTTCTTTATTGGTTTGAGATAAAGTGAGAGTATATCTAATACTCACTGCCCAATTCCCTGTTCCATGACTGTATACTTTTCTTCCCACACAGTCCAATTCTGAGAAATAACTAGTCAGTGAGCTCCTTCATTTGATAAGTGTTTAGCTTTTAATTTCCTTTTTCGTCCTTCTCTTAAAATCCTCAGGACAAAACCATTCCAACTTCCTGATTTTCTGTTTGTTTTTTTTTCTTATTAAACTCTCTCAGTATTAATAAAAGCACTAAAATTCTGAAGACACCTGTTTCTCCTTTAATCCCATTATAATGCTAGTGTTGCATCATCCAATAGCTCCTTTTGATTGTTCAAATAAATGTTATCTTTTTAGATTTCTCTTGACTTGTGTTGGCATAAAGATCTTATTCAACGCTAGCATTTTGATGGTGATTGAGTGGAAGTCTTCCATTACAACAAAGGTCCACTTCCTAGTAGAAAATGCTGTTCAGGGTAAATATTTTTGGATGCAACTTCTTATCTTTTACCTTTTGGAACACTGTATTCCAAGATCTCTTATTTATATTAGAAGCTTCCAGGTCTTATATGATTCTGATAGTGGTCCTTTGGTACTTGAACTGCTACCTGGATATCTGAAGCATATTTTTCAAGTGCTCTGCATTTTGGCCAACTTTTAGAGACTTTTCCTTTTGGAGTTCACAAGGTTATCCACTGGGTTCTATTTTCTTTTGGCTTACTGGTTTCAATACATCTGAGCAGTTTTCATTTGTAATTATTCTTATTATATGATGTAGGCTTTTTATTATATCATAATTTTTAGGGAGTATAATGATTTTTAAATTATCTCTTTCCTTGACCTATTTTCCAAGCCTTGTTTTTAATAATAGATATCATTTGACTTTGTTCTAATATTTCTTGTTGTTTTATGGAGTCATTTATTTCTGTTTGGTCTATTCTAGCTTTAAGGAAGTCTTTTACTTGGGCAAATTTGCCATTTTCCACTTAAAACTATTTCTTTTACAAATTATTTGCTTTGAAGCTTATTTTATTTTTGAAAAAAAAAACTCTGATTTCATTTTTTCTGCTTTTTAAAAAAAATCCTTGTCATAAATTCATTCTTTCCTCTATGTCTCTGCTTGCTTTATGTCTCATGAAATTACTCCCCTTCTAGATTTAGAACCTGTTGGAATCCTTACTAACTGCTAAGTAATTAGAGTTGATCTAATCTTACAAGAAGTTGTTTTGGCCAGAACCTGAAACAAGGTACTAAGTAGAACAAATTAAGACAAGGCTTGTGTTCCCACCTTTACTCAAAGTCCACACCTTAAAGCTCTTTGGGCCAGAGAGCACTATGGGAGAAAACCCATAATCCCATTTTCTCAGAAGGTTCAGATATAAGGCGAGACAGCCATTCCAGAATATATTTTTCCTCTTGGCTGGCTGATCCCGCGAGACTCGAGAGAAACGATTCTGCTGCAGAGAACACTTTTGGGATTTCAGTGGAGCTACGCCAGAAGCCCTCTCCCCGCGGCAAGTTGGTGCTGGGCTCCCCAGAAGGAGATAAGAGAGATCTTCCATCTCTGTTGGAGGCAGAAGAAGGCAGAGGCAGAGGCTGAAGGACAGAACCTTTGGATTTGGAGACATCCGAAGGGCTCTAAGCCTCTAAACCGGCTGTCCTCTGAGAACAAACTCCAACATTTTGAACTCTTAACAAGAACCATATCTCAACTTATTATGATTCGAATAGCCTGTATCAAATTTTGTTATATTCATCTCTCCAAACATTGTTCCTGAATTATGGCATGTGTCAGGGCAAGATACCAACTCCTATTGTGATTTTTGGATGGGGTGGCAGTGTTTTTGTGCATTTCATCCTGTCTTCTGGTTTTGTGCGCTGACCTCTATTTTCCAGAGATGGATTTTTTTTCTAGATATTTAAAGATTTAGCATGGTGGATTTTCAGGCCTGCTATTTATTTCACAAAGAATGTTAAGGATCTAAGGATGAGGTGTCTTGGCCTGAGCACTGATGGTTATTTCTACTCTCCATCATTTCCAAGGTCAATTTCTCACCCCTCTGAGGTTTTCCAGGAAAGGCCACTTTCTCTGTTTTCAAATGCAAAGTTTTTCAGGCTACAGGTGATTCTGGTTGCATTGGAATGATACATGGCTTGTTTGCCTGAGCAGCAACTTTGGCAACATGAGAGACTGCTCTTATTGCCCCGGGTTTTGGCTTTTATCTATGCTTCCAAGAAGGATGAACTTAATTAATTTAATTGCTCATTGGATTTTTTAAAACATTATTTAGTCTATTTTGATTTTTAGTTTTATTGGCGGGATAGGTGTGCATATTTGGCAGTCAGCCTCTGATTAACCAGCTATGTTAGCTGAAAGGCAATAGCCATTTTCTATCCACTCAATTTTCTCTATGTGAATAGTTAAGGTAAGATATTCTGAGTGACTATGGATCTCATTTAAGAAGCTTTGCAACATACATTTTAATGTAATTAGTACAATGTTACCTGAAACAGAAGTATGTATTTGGAGTGCCTTCCCATCTAGAAATAATCACTTTTCTGTTGTACGCTATACCAAATATCTTCCATGATAGTGGCAAAACCTCTTTGTGCTACATTTAATATTAATAATCAAAAGAATGTCAAAGTTAACTCTGTTGTTCCTTCTGTCAATGAATCTTATATGATCTTTGATAAATACTACATATACTATGATGGGAAATACTTTATGGCAATAAAATCTTTAAGGATACATTTTGTTATTTTGAATAATTTTTTAATAGTCAACAATATTCTTTGCATTCATCCATCAATCATGTAAGAATAGAGGTGCATTATTTTGTAGACTACATTTAGCAAAAACCTTCCTGGGAAAATATTTGTCAAAATTTTAAAAATAAATCTTTATTCAATTACCACATTTGGACTTTAATATTACAGTCTCTAAAGCTCTATGGGAAGAAATGGCACTAAAAAAAAAAAAAGAAAGAAAGAAAAGTAGTAGATCAGCACACACAGGAAGGGTCCATTTTGGAAGTAACACAATTTGACAAGTATTGTGGGATGGTATCAAAATATATCTGAAAATGGGACAAATACTGAACAAATGGAGGGAAAGTCATAGACATTACTCTTTTCACAAAAATTATTAAAACATATTAATAACTATCAGCCTATATGCCTATTTTCTCATTTTTATGATAATGACTTACACATGTTTTGAAGCATCCTTAATGAAAATATGAGAGGATTTGGGGCATCCTACTAAAGAGCATGGCAAAAAATGCTAGAGTTCGAATTCAGTTGGTATATTCTTTTGGAATCAGGGTTTACCTCTACAGCAGGAAAACTTTTGAGGTATAGATCTAATAGTAAAAAAAAAAAAAAATGCACAGTGAAGACATAAGCATGATAAACTTTTTTCAATATACTCATTACTTTTTCCATATTATCTACAAGCTCTTGAATTTTTTTTTTATATAATTATAGCACCATTTGGCCTGAAAGCACACCCTCAAATAATTCTCAATATGCTTCATATTTCTAAGTCACTTCAAGCTAAAAAGTAAAAAGACTTGATAGAAACCACAGTTCAATAATCTTCTTCATATAAACCGTAGTAATGTCAATCTGTTTGCTCTTAAGTAAGCTCTGTATTTAAGAACACAGAACTATATATGAAGCAATTAGTTCTTAGCAAGAGAGCATTGTTGCTTTCAGAAGCTTAAGTATATACTGTTATCCTTTCTAATTGCCAAAAGTCTTTGAACCTCTTTATCACAAATGCACTCGTGATATTTCCAAATAAATTATCTAATAAATAAAATATCTAATAATTATCGTGATTGTACAAATGCGTTATTTCTGGTATTTATATTAAAACTATTCTTGATTAATTATAGAGCAATTGTAAAGTCCGCTTTTTATTGATTTCTATAATGTAGCTACTGTTTGGTTATATTCGGCAATTGCTAAAGCAAATTCCACACAGCTAAAATGTTTCCCCATCGTATTTTCCAAGGTTACTACTTGAAGTCTAGTTAAATGGAAATGAATGAAGATGTTTACCAAACACTTAGTGATCTCACCAAGGTCTAACTTTTAGTAAATTTCTTTTTATAATGTTATTTAGGTCAGGAAACAGTGATTGGGAATTGTGTAATGACCCAGAAAAAAAAAATTTAAACAAAATCTATTGGTAAAAATCACTAGTTTAAACAGCAAAACAACTTTAAAGGATTTTTTTTCCATCACACTCCCCCCACCCATTTATAATCATTGATTCTTAAATACATAGTATCTAACTTTAACAACTCTCAAATACTACTACAAGATGAATAATAAAATAAGCTGCTCATTATAAATACAGTGAATCTGCATTTACCAGGAGACCCAAAGATAATCAGACTGTGGGATATAGGTTCATATTAACTATACTCATATATCTGACTATTGAACCAGATTATTAATTCATTAAATTTACAGTAGAAGTTTTAATTGGTATTAGAACCCATATCAGTCATCTGAACAGGGCATTCTTTCTCAGCAAATAAGTTCATTTCAGGTAACTAGATTATAGAAAATTAAACAGTTGTTGGTGAAGATACAACAGAACAAATGAAGATACATATTTCTGGAAAATTTTCATCAAGTATTAATACCCTGATAAAATGCCCTCTTTGATTTATGGATACTTCTGTCAAAAAAAAATCACCATCAGATAGCTAGAAGCTACCTGCTCTACAAGGCTGAAGAAACACTAGAAAATTCTTCTTCCTTAGCTCCTTATCTAAACTCTATTCTTATAAGTACCTACTACTCTATTACAACAGAGGAGAACAGAAAGTTAACTCTGAAAAAGACTTACAGATAATGCCAGGGTTCTTAAGCTGGAGTTTATGAACTTGTTTTTTAAAAAATATTTTGCTAACTATAATTCAATATAATAATTTTATTTTATTCATTGAAAAATTGTTGTGCCACAGTTCCCTTTTGATGTCTTGACCTAGTTTCTCCAATTGTCCTATTTAGTTACTCTGCCTCAGGTTATAATCTTTCCCTCTTAATGTTTGATGATATAAAGGATATCTTTAAGCCATAACCATTCCTTCTTAATGTTTGACAAGATAAAGGTCTATCCATTTTAGACATCATTAGAATATCAGTAACCTCTCCAGTACCTCCCTCCATGGTGTCATCCTAGGTGTCTTCCCCCATCAGGTTTAGTTGGATTTCCTCCCCCTCCCAATCCTCCCCCCCCACTGTCTCTTTGAAGATCGAGTGGGGGGAAGGGCAGCTACATGGAATCCTCTCCTTCCCCCTCCCTCTAAACTGTTTTATCATGATGGACAGAAACAGCTACACCCAAAGAAAGAACACTGGGAAACGGATATGAACTATTTGCATTTTTGATTTTCTTACCAAGTTTTTACCTTCTGAATCCAATTCTCCCTGTGCAACAAGAGTACTGTTCGGTTCTGCAAACATATATTGTATCTAGGATATACTGCAACATATCTAACATATATAGGACTGCTTGCCATCTAGGGGAGGGGGTGGAGGGAAGGAGGGGAAAAATCGAAACAAAAGCGAGTGCAAGGGATAATGTTGTAAAAAATTACCCTGGCATGGATTCTGTCAATATAAAGTTATTATTAAATAAAATAAAATTTAAAAAAAAAACCTGTTTTATCAAGTTGTAGCTACCTGGTTCTTGGCTAAAAGCAGCAAACTGGTTTGGATAAATATAAGGTTATGGTAAATATCTGTTTAGGATTTGTTATTGGAGGTAAAATTTCTTGGGTTTGTAGTTAATATGTCACTGCATTTTTTTTCTTTCTGTAACTGATTTCTATAATCAGAGGAATGGTCAATAGATAATTGTTAATGCAATTCAATTATGTCATACTTTGCTGTTTCCAATCTGGTTATCTGTAATCATTATATCCTAAATACTTGAGTAAATAAGTATTTAGTTGGGTCATCTATTGGTTACTAGATATTGTGTCTGAATGTTCAAGTTTTTTTTTTAAGGTTTATAACTAATGAGAGGCCACATCTTGTAGCAGTCCTTGTGGACCAGTCTTTCTATCTCCTGTTCTAGCCTTTCTTTGTTAGATTTGTTTTTGTTTCTAGATCTGGTCAAATTACAGATATATTGACTTATTCTGGGACCTATATCAAGCTTTGTCAGCACACCACACCACACCCATCCCCCTCCCTGGACTGAGCCTCTCCACCCATCAGCAGGAAGCAATTTTTGATAAAACCATTGCCCCTTCTCCTGATGTAATTTGGAATGATATGGGGGAGTGGGAAACTGGTTGAATTGTTAGAATTTTAATTATATTACTTGAGATGGAAATTGTTAAACTTGTGTAACTATTTCTGTTATGTTTGAGGGATTTTTAGTCTGTTATATGCATGTGTATATGATTTATATGTGGGATGGTTATTTGATCATTCCTTTCCATGAGGAAAAAAAAGTGGGGTGGGGTGCAAAGGAAGAAATAGGAAATTGGGAAAACTGGTGTATTTTCTTAGGTACTTCTGCCCTACCCCCATCTTACTAGTTCAGATTTAATTGGAAGTTCTTTAAACAGTCCTTTTCATTTTTTACTCCTTGCTTAAATTTACTGGACTATGATTTGCTGGTTATGCTTTAAATTTGAAATCCATTATTCTGTTGGAATTGCCCTGGCAGACTCAGTTTTGGGGATTTTTTTTTTTTTTTTAGAAACAACTAGAAATCAGATACCTGTCTTGGGACTGGCAGTCTCTCTCTGATCTCTTTCTCCACTCCTGAACCCCCAGGTCCTTAATTAGAATTTCAGCATACTTTAAAGGATTTTGTTGTTTGGTATCAGGCTTCTAAAAGTTTGGGGTTTGCCTGCCTTGATCTAACTGCATAATCTGCTCCTTTTTGCATCCCTGTCTGTTCCTCTGTGCAGGGACAGGTGGAGCTACTTCAAGCCTCACCCTTCTCTCCTGGATCGAATTGCCCCTCTGAATGGGCAGTACAACTGTCTTGAGCCCTGCTGCTCTATAAGCAGAGGCTAAGTCATGCACAAATAACCACAGACCTAACCCACAGTGAATTGTCCATATGCCCCCCAACTGCAGAGGATCTAACATTATTGTAATAAGGAACTGTGTGTAATGCTGTTTAACTCTGGGGTTATGAGGGAGAGACTTGACCTTGCCATAAGTCCTTGCATTGTTCTAGCTTTATTTTTATTTTTATTTGGTCTATTTACTACACATAGAGTTGGTCAAAATTATGGTGCTAAGACCTTCTAGAGGAAGGTAATTTAATGATTTGAATAGTTAGAAGAGAGAGAATGTTGTGCCACAGTTTCCTTTTTATGTCTTGACCCAGTTTCTCCATTGTCCTATTTAGTTACTCTGCCTCAAGTTATGATCTTTCCCTCTTAATGTTTGATGAGATAAAGATTTTATATCTTTAGGCTATAACCATTCCTTCTTACTGTTTGACAGGATAAAGGTCTATCCATTTTAGACATCATTAGAATATCAGTAACCTCTCCAGTACCTCCCTCCATTGTGTCATCCTAGGTGCCTTTCCCCATCAAGTTATCCCCATCCAAGTACCTCCCCCATTATATCATTGTTCTTGTTATCCTATAAAAATCTTGCTGTCCCCATACTCAGGGCTGGATTCTTTGAAACGATAGTCTCGTTCAGCCCTGGGACCAACCATTACCTATATTACCTCCAAAATAAATGGATCCATTTGGTCGCAGTATCTCTCTCCATTTAATAAACTATTAAATTGGTCTCTAATCTCTGTCTTGCTCAGTTTCTCCGGCATTACAAAATTATCTTCTGACAAGTTTTTAAGTTTAACCAGACTGGCAAGAAGCATAATTCAGAAAAAGATTAATAATTTCAACCTATCATTTTACAAAAATTACATTTTATATTCATTTTACTGTGAGGAAATTGAGATCCAAAATATGGAACTCATGTACCTCACATCACATTACTCTATTTTAAGACATTATTTTAAAAAACAAGTCATATATTTTATACTGTTATCTGCCTATGTTTGCCTGAGAAGCACCCTTGATAATTTGGAGGCACCTTACCTTCCTGGATGGGATTTGGAAACATGCTAACCTTATTCCCAATCTACAATTCCCAATAAGTCTTTAAAGTGGATTGCTTTTCTATTTAGATAATCATTTTAAAAGAATGATTTGTATTAGCTTCATTTTCAAAGAAGATACTTGTCTGTGTGGGTCAGAAACCATGAATAAAAAAAGACTGGATAGATCTCTAGAAGCAAAGCAAAGCTTATATACGTTCTCCCATGATGGGGGGGGGGGGGGGGTCCCACCCATCAAGCAGACAATCGAAGGAAGGAAGCACCAAAGGGGGCAGGGTCTACGCTTTTAATCCCTAATGCAAATTCCCCTCCCACCACTGACCCTCATCTTTATTGGCTGATGATCTTACATTCTAAACGCGGGAACTATCCAAGAAATGGAACTTGACCAATAAATACATAGTTGCCCATATTTGGCTGAAATAGGGAAGATAGCAGGGGGGAGACTTTAAGTATGTCCTTAGGAAAATAGCAGGGAGGAGACACTTTAAGTATGCCCTTAGGAGAATAGCAGGGAGGAGACACTTTAAGTATTCCCTGACTTAATGCTTAAAGTCCTTCAGGCCTACTCAAACTTTGAAATAGATGAAGCCTTACTCGATTTTCACAACTGTATTGAAAGATCTCATCTTATCTCGTTCAGTCCCCCCTTTTATTTATACACTGAGATCACTTCAAATTCTTGTAGCATAACTTCACATTCCCCATCGAATTCCTCATCCCCTTCTAGTTTCCTTGGATCACTGGCTCCTACCCTTGTCCTTTTAACACCATCAATCTAACAGCCCCTTCAGCTTTTTCTTTCAACCTAATCATTCTAGGTAATGAGTTTTGGACTATTCTGGTTATCAATTGGATCAAACAAGGTATGCAGATAGGGAGTAATATAACACTACTGAGAGCTATAAGGTCAAACCAAAGGAGCTGCTTCCCCCAGCTTCCCCCAAAACAGGACCACCAAGAAGTATTGAACCGTGAGGTCCAGGTCTGTACTTGAACATGAGCAAGTTTTCTCATGTTTTTAATGACTTTTTACTAAATTTTCATTGTCATCTTTATACAACAAATATACAAATTTAGCTTCACACAAACTTCCCCTTCCTCAGCTAACAAATAATCCAGCACAAGGCTGTTGTAAAACAGCCTCTCTTGTTTGAGTAGCTTGGTCAGCCAAAAGATCTAGTGCCTCAGATTGGTGATAATCTCTACAACTGTTTGAAGTCTAATCATCCTGTTCTACATATATATTGGGGTTCTATATCTTCAATTTCCATCTTGAGCCCAAGTGGCTGGCTCATACTCTATTCTTTCTGGAGGCCAGGTGTCATCCCAACCATTTGCATCTCCAATCTGGGTAATGGAGGTATCTAAACTCCATTTCTCTCTTCTCAAATCATCATACAAATGAATCCCTAAATATTTGTCTGCCTGTTCAGGAAGAAAGAAAAAAAATGACCTTATTAGTCCAATATAGCAAACACCTGTCCAATTAGGAGTCAGGTGAGTATAAGCAGTTAAACCACAGATCCAATAATGACCCATTAGAATAGGTTGTTCCGTCCAAAATATGTCTGAACTATTCCTTATAAAAAGGCAATGTTGCTGGCCTCTCATCCCTAGGGGACCTTCCCTTACAAAGGTGACATACTGACATTTCCATAAACCCTGCTCCTTCCTCCTACAATTGGCAATGGGCCATTGACTTATTATGTTAGAAGTATTCCAAAATGTGGCAGGTATCCCTGGGGTGACATGGTATCAACTCCATTGATGTCTAACAGATAAAAATCTAAGTTTTCCGAATCCTTGCAGCCTCCCTCATGTCTCCTACAGACAGAGCTGACAAAGGAAGTCCTTTGTCAATCCGTAGCAATTCCTCAGGAATTGTGCCAGTGCTCCCAGGAGCTCCAAACAACGACTGCAGTGTCCACTTGACAACTGCAGTATCCACTACAAGATAAGGAAAGAAAAAGTCTTTTACCTTGTTCAGAGTTAAGTCCACTCACATACACTATTTCCCAGCTTCAAACTTTGCCCTGTTTAACAAATCCTATCTTCTGTCAATGGCCACTGATATTTCTCTTCTAAGTTCCAGAAACCAGTCCATTAGAATTTGGGATCAGTTACTAAAGATCCAGGCTGGGCTTAAGGGGACAAGTACCCATGGCCATTGGCTCAGTCGTTGGGATTCACCACAGATCCAACAATTTGATAAGTTAAAAGTTCTCCCTATATTCTGCATGAGCAGGAGCTGGTTCTCATCTCTGGAAGATAAAGGTCTGGGTTTCTATGGCTATCATGAGGAAACAGGCAGACCCAAAGCTCAAGGAAAGCCCCATGAGAGTTTCCCAAAGTAATTCCCAAAGTAACTAATGTAAGAAAAGCCATACAGTTACAATGCACTGGATTCAGAATTTGTGTCCCATTCAGTGGAGGTCCCCTCTTCAAATGTAATTTGAGGTCTCCCCATCTTCAACTGTCCACTCAGATAAAGGTGGCACCACAGGTCCTTTTGTTCTGGTGTGGTGTGTCCAGCCTCGTTCCTGGGTGTGAATTGCAGTGTCCGAGAGGTCAGTATTATCTGGCAGGGTCCATCAGAGTCCGTCCCAGCACAGAGTCAGCTTCTCATCCTTCCAGGAATGGATCAACACCCAATCTCCACCTGAATTCTATGAACAGGGAAACCTAGAGAAGTCTGAGCTATTAACCCTTTTGTTGAAGTCCTTGTAAATGTCTTAGCAATGATTTAACATCTCTTAAGAAATAAATCATTTTTCTCTAAGATAGGGTCCCAGTTTCCCATAGGACAAGCCTGGAAAGGATGATGTACAATAATTCATAAGGTGAAAACATGCTTGGTTCTGATTCTGACCAGAGCAAGAGGAAGACATTTAGTCCAAGGTAGTTGGGTCTCTAAACATAATTTAGTCGGTTGCCATTTTATTTCCTGATTCATCCTTTCTACTTTCCCAGAAGAGGGAGGATGCCAAGGGGTGTGGAGACTCCCAAGTGATTTCTAAAGCCCAATCACATTCTGCAACACCTAGGCAGAAAAATGTGTTCCCTGATCTGAGTCTATCCTCTCCACTATTCCTTATCTAGGAATAATCTGTTCTAATAAGACCTTACTCACTGTCGAGGCAGTCACTCGGGCTGAGGGAAATCCCTTCACCCATGAGGTCAGATGGTCCACTATGACCAGCAAGTATTTGAGGTGACCCCCTGGTGGCAGCTCAGTGAAGTCCACCTGGATGTTTTGGAATGGTCCGATTCCCGGAGGGAGGTCGTCCCCCTTTTGGGATCTGGTGTTGAGCAGCTTTGTTAGTCCTTGGACAAATGAGACAGCCGTCCACCAGTTGTCGGGCCATTGTACATAGGCCAGGGGAACATACCTTGTCAGCACAGCATCACACAAGTTTTGGACATCCCAGAGACTGCCCTGGTGCAGTTGCTGAAGGATCTGCCTCATACTTGCTTTGGTCAGTACCTCTCTGCCATCAGCTAAGAGCCATCGCTCTTCTGAGTTCCCAACTGCTCCGAGAGAATCAAGGACTTCTCTTTTCCTTCTGGTAAAACTGGGAGAGGGTAGACTAGGGGGAAATACAGGTATCACAGTCATCATATGAGAAATCTCCTGATCTCCAGCTCCCTTGGCCCCCTCATCTGCTAATCTATTTTCCCGTACCTCAAAAGAGCTTCCCATCTGATGTCCCTCAATAACTTCAAGGTTTGATTTAAGGCATACAATTCACAAGTTTGAGCTAACCAATGGGCAGGTAGACTGCCCCTGGTAACAGTGGAAGTCCTATCTCCATTCACAATAGCAAACCCATTTTTCCTTTCTTTTCCCATCTACCCTCTAGAGGATCCACCTATAAACCAATTTATTCCTCCAGGCATTGGGGAGTCTTGTGAATCCTCTTACTTTCATTTGAAAATCGATTTAACTCTAAACAACAATATTCCTCTGAAGGGGTGGTTCTGTTCCAGGGGACAGGAGGCAGGATTAAGATTATCAACATTCTGAAATCTGTGAGCTATTTCCCAGCCCTCTGATTTAATAGAGTTCTCACTTGGTGTGGGACACTTACTATAACACTGCCTCCAAAGGTGAGCTTTCTACTCTCTTCTACCAAGAGAGTGGTAGCAGCTACTGCTGGTACACAGATCAGCCATCCTTTGGCTACCGGATCTAACACTTTAGAAAGGAAAGCCACTAGTCAGGAGCCTTTGCTCCAGCAATGCAACATGGGCAGCTGATCCTATAAGCCTCCTTCCCTTCATCTAGAGTGAATTCCCCTTCATTTCATTTTCTCCATGTATATAATGGGGAGTTGTGTGGGTGTCAAATGTTCTCTTCCCATATAACCCCCTCCCCCCCCCATGCTCATTCAAAACATGAAAAACGCATCTGATGACAATATAGATCTTTGATAAGTAAATCAGGGGCCTAGGATTGGGGTTCCAGAGATAGCCCTGCCCTCCATCAACACACAGTGTAAAAGGCTCTAGGCCTAAACCTTAGCCTAATCAGGGCTGAGATTCCCAGCTTTCTCAAAAGGCAAGGTGGGAGTGGCCCCAAGTACTAGGGCGAAGTAAACCTTTAGATAAAGAGACTCTAGCCCCAGGAAGTAAAAAGGTTAAAAGATTAATAGCAGCAGTCAAACTCTGGCCGCAAATTAAAATATCTATTTAAAGCAGTTTTACTTCAGGTAACTGTCCTTAAGTTTTAACCATTCTACATTATGACCTATGCAGTCACACCTGAATTCAAAACTCCCAGCAAATATTAGCTGCAGTGCCAAAGAATTTTATCTTCTACAGCAATTATCATTAATCAAGGGCTTCAGATGAATCTAGTTCTCAAGAATCACAGTAAAAGGTTTACAGCTTATACAGCTATCTTTCTTATCTAAGTAGATAGTTCTAAATTTAACATTACACAGATCATTTGCCTTTAAAATACTCAAATACAAAGAAAAAAAATTTATAAATCGCATGTTGTGCATCCTGTTTCCACATAAAAGAAACTTTTAAATCTTTCAGAGTTAACATTAATACTCTCTTCATTCTAAAAAAAAAAGAATTTTTGGAAATAACCCTATCAAATTATCAGATCAAATTAAAATCCTGCTCTAGATTTTTTTATTATCTTCCTTAAACAAGGAGACTATCATGCACGTAAATAAGCATTAAATAATTTGCTTTAGACAGATGGAATCTTAGTAGAAATAAATCACTTTCAGATTAACTTACAGTTCCAACAAACTTCTTAGAGCAGACTTGAAAAACAAAAATAAAACATTCAGTTATTAACACCATATAAATGTAGGCTGTTCCTTTAAACAGTAGAAGTAATTGATAGCAGAACCAGCAAGGTGTTGTTGCCACCATACTTAATGGAGAAGGAGGATTAGATCACCTGATAGGTGGCCTCTCCATGTGGCCCCTCTTCCCCCACTCCACCATGCTTCCCAACCCTAACTTATCACAATTAATTTTTTTAGGATGCCATTTCCCCAGGATCCAATCTGCCAGTACAAGACAGGCCCCAACCTCATGGGATATATCTCCTTTTCCCATGGCAAATGCCAGATTCACTAGGGAATTTGCCTTTTTCTTCCCATTTCTGGAGAGCTATTTTCCTCTCTTTTTCTCTCCCACCATTTCTTCCTGTCCCATCTCTCTCCTTCCAAAGCTTATTTGCTTAAACCTTCTCTGACATATGTTAAACACTCCCAAACCAATAATAGATGCTCCATTTAAATTATTGATTGCTTTTGCAAATCAATCTTTCTTGTCCCTTGTCTTTAAGTCAAAGAAAAAAATGTTTTTTTTTTTAAACTTCAAGATTCTCAAATAACTGAACCAAATTTCATAAAACTTATAATTGCCCAACAGAGATGCCAAATTTTAAGGCATAACTCAGTTACAAATTACCCAATACCTCTAGAACACATACCATCTAAATAGGGAGATACAACCCCAACCTCCCCTAAGGTAAACTACCAGCATTTTGTTTTAATAACCTATATTTTAACTTAAAACCCCAAACACAGCTTTAAATTCCCAATAATATAAAACCACTTTCACCATCATATTTAAAATAATGAATTTCACCAAATAGCAGTTTCTTTCCCTTGGTCCCACGTGGCCCTGCTGCAGTCAGGACCCATGGGAGGGAAAGGAAAGGAGCCACCATCTTAACTCTCTTAATCCCACATACTTCCCTGATGTATAGGGTGATTATGATCCCAATTGGATCTGCTAACAGTATTTCTGGTCAGCTGAAACTATTCCTGCAGCTGGAGGATTTCTCCTATCCCACTCTTTCATAGCTGCACCCCTAATTAGTCCCCTCTCCTCTAGTGAGGAGAGAGAATTCAAAATAGACCTAAGTTCTCCTCCCAGCCTGAGGGCCTTGGAGGGGCTAAAAGAATTCAAGCCTTTCCTTCTCTTTCAGGTACAAATTCAGGCTTTGGCACCCCAGTCTTCAATAGTGCCTTCCCCAATATTTGTTACCCCAGACAAAACAGCAATACCTTATCATCTTTTTCTTTTTCCTTGCTTTTTCCTTATATATTTTGGCAGTTTGTTCCAATTACTTAATTTAGCTCCCAAGGGACTATCTACTGGTATTTTCTGATCATTTCTCTCATTTCCCTCCGACAGGGCTTGCTGGGACTGGGCCACACCCATTGAATTTGGATGGAATCTAAATTCCAAAACACCCAAACACATCAATTGTCGCCAATTGACTCCGGTCACCCTAGAAGGCCTAGCCAAGCCTATCCTGTCCAGAGACGCAGAGTTTAAGACTCCAGGCTTCACAGGCTCCTGTGCAGAGATCCCTCCAGAGTTTAAGACTCCAGGGCCTCACAGGGGGCTTACCTTTCTGGGTTGTTGTACAACAAATTGCTTGACTGATACCTGTCCTCCACCAACCGGTTGGGATTTCTACCTTTTACCACGGAGTTTCTCCCTTTGCTTTGCTCTGAGTTTCTCCACTTTGGGCCCACTTTACCTTGGGGAGTAAGGAGAAGCTCTGGATGCCGGTGGGCTGCCTAAATCAGGGCAGGGCGCCACCCCGCCAGCACCCCAAGGGTTCACCTACTCACTGCAAGTAGTGTAATCCCGGATGAGCCCCCAAGACTGTGTGGGTCAGAAACCATTAATAAAACAACTGGATAGATCTCTAGAAGCAAAGCAAAGTTTATTATACGTCCTCGAGAACGGGCATCCCACCCATTGAGCAGACAATCGAAGGGAGGAAGCACTGTAGGGGGCAGGGTTGGCGCTTTTATCCCTAACACAAATTCCCCCTCCCACCACTGACCCTCATCCTTATTGGCTGAGGATCTTACATTCTAAATGCGGGAACTATCCAAGAAATTGAACTTGATCAATAAGTACATAGGTGCCCATATTTGGCTGAAATAGGGAGGATAACAAGAAGGGGACTTAAGTATGCCCTTAGGGGGATAACAGGGAGGGGAGAGCAGGGAGGAGACTTTAAGTATGTCCTTAAGATAGCAGGGAGGAGACTTTAAGTATGCCCTTGACTTAATACTTAAAGTCCTTCAGGCCTACTCAAACTTTGAAATAGATAAAGCCTTACTTGATTTTCATAACTGTCTTGAAAGATCTCACTTTATCTCATTCACTATCTATAAAATCACACTGCATCTCACTGTTTCTTAATGAAACAATAATATTCCATTACATCTAGGTTCTATAATTTCTTTAGCCATTCCTTTATCAACAGGTATCTACACTGATTCTTTGCTCTCACAACAGGTGAAAAGGCATTTCTGGGTCATAGTAAAGATTACCTATATTAACTCCAAAATAAAATATAAAATACTCTGTTTGATGTTCAAAGACCTTTATAACTTGGTATCTTTTTACCTTTCCAGATTTTTTACACCTTATTTCCCCCTTTCAACTTGATGACTGGCCTTCTTGCCATTCCTTCCATAAGACACTCCATTGTCAGTCCCACAAACCTGGGACCTTCTCTCACCTCATCTCTGCCTCCCAGCTTTGTGACTGCCTTTAAAATCTGAATCAAAATCCCAACTTCTAAAGTCTTTATCTTCTTTAATGTTGGTGCCTTCCCTCCATTAATTATCTTCAGTCTATCCTTTTTCTATCACCTTATATGGACATAGTTCTTTTCATGTGTTCTCTTCTATTATTCTGGGAGCTCCTTAAATGCAGGAATTTTTTTTTTTTTTTTTTTTTTTTAGCCTTCCAATGTATCCCCAATGCTTAGCAGTTCTTGGCACATAGCAGGAACTTACTAAATGTTTGTTGACTAATGTAATCCTTTAAAATTTCATATTTTTTATTGTGATTTTAAATGAAGTGACTTTGGGGCATAGTTGCAAATTGCTTTCCAGAATGACAGACCCAATTCACAGCCCCATCAACAGTGCAATAATGGTCCTGTTTCCCCATAGTTTCTCCAACATTTCTCTTTTTTTCCCCTTTTCTAACATCTTTCCTGCCAATCTGATGGGTATGAGAAAAAACCTTTGGAGTTTATTTAATTTTCATTTCTCTATTTGTTTATCTAATTATTAGTAAGGGGAGAATTTTTCCCCTAAATGATAATTGATAGCTTGGATTTCTTCTTCTAAAATCTACCTGTACCTATCCTATGACCATTTGTCAATAGGGGAAGAGTTCTTATTTTTATAAATTTGATTAAGTTCCTTAGATATCTTAGAATTGAAATGGACTTTTATCAGTGAAATTGCTGCAAAGATCTTGTTTTTCAACTGTTTACATTCTTTTAACATTTGTTTTGTTTATGCAAAATCTTTTCATTTTTTAATAAGTGACATTTATTTTATCTTCTTTGAACTTTGTCCTATCACTTATCAAATTCATCTTTATGTTCCAAACATCTGAAAAAACATTTTTCTTACGTTTATCATATTTCTCAAATATCATTTCATTTGGAATTTACTTTTCCCACTGCTCTTATAACTTATAAGTTTTTGCTCCCTTTTAAAATTTTTATTGCATTTATATTCCCTGCTTTCTAGATTTTGTACTCATTAAGTTTGAGTGAAAAGATTTCTCTCACTAAAATCACATTATCTTTTATGGGTTTAACCATTTTTCTTCTACATTGTCTCCATTATTTACTTATGGTTATTTAATCAGAATTTATGAAAAAAAAATCAATCTATCACATTCCCTTTTTAGATTTTGTCTTTTCAAGTTTTTGAAAATTACTTTTCTGAAACCTTAGGTACATATATAAGTAAGTTTATTCTTTCTTTTCCTCTCTACTAGGAATTCCAAGGAAATATCCATCATTTTATTATGTCTCTCAGCATTTTCATCTGATGATTCTTTCTTATTAGTTAGAATTAAGACTGACTTAGCTAGCAATTGCTTCATTTTCCCCCCTTACATATTAAGGGGCAAAATTTTTACATATTACCCCCCCCAAAACACTTTTCCCCTCCACCCCACAATTTCCCTGTTTCTATCAAGGGTACTACCATTCTTCCAGGTAGCTAGATGTTCTCCTGACCTCACTCTTGCTCCCCTCACACATCCAATAAGTTACCAGGTTTCCAGTTTCCATCTTCACAACACCTCTTACATTTATTCTCTTTTCACTATTCACATAGCCACTTTAGTTGAGGGTCTCATTACTTCTCTCATAGACTACTGTAATAGCTTCCTAATTGGTCACAGGTTTTGGTCCACTTGGATCTATTCTCCACATAGTTGTCAAAGGTCAGGTCTGACTACATCGTTTCAATAATTCAGGAACTATGATCAAATAACAATTCCTCTATTTGTCTCTTCACTACCTTTACAAGTTACCTTTCTGCCCCATTACATGATACACCTTGCTTCTGATATTACAATTAAAACAAACTGGCTTTCTTGCTCTTAGTCACACAAAATGTGCTATACCTCCTAATTGTGGGCCTATATATTGCACTGACTGACCTCAATGACTGTAATGTAATGCTTTTCCTAGGATTCCTTTTGGAATACCCAGTTTACTTTAGGATTAAGCATAAGTGCTACTTTCTACTTCAAGTTTTTCTTCCTAGTAAGACTCCCCACCACTACCACATGCCCCCTTAGGGAAAAAAAAGGAAACAAAAAAAATTACCCTAGATTAAGAAAAAGTACATGCTTTTATATACAAACATCATTTTCTATAGTGTCAGTTTCTTACCTTAGTATCCTCAGAGACTAGTTCAATGGAACATAATAGATATTTAATAAATACTTGTTGAATAATGATATTAAGAATTTATCAGATGATGTTATAAAAAAAGATAGGTTTATATATATATATATATATATATATGTATGTATATATATATATATATATATATATATATATAACTTTTTATTGACAGAATCCATGCCAGGGTAATTTTTTTACAACATTATCCCTTGTACTCACTTGTTTCGATTTTTCCCCTCCCTTCCTCCACTCCCTCCCCCAGAAGGCAAGCAGTCCTCTACATGTTAAATAGGTTACAGTATATCCTAGATACAATATATGTGTGCAAAACCGAACAGTTCTCTTGTTGCATAGGAAGCATTGGATTCAGAAGGTAAAAATAACTCGGGAAGAAAAACAAAAATGCAAACAGTTTACATTCATTTCCAAGTGTTCTTTCTTTGGGTGTAGCTGCTTCTGTCCATCCTTGATCAATTGAAACTGAGTTAGATCTTCTCTTTGTCAAAGAAATCCACTTCTATCAGAATATATCCTCATATAGTATCGTTGTTGAAGTATATAATGATCTCCTGGTTCTGCTCATTTCACTTAGTATCAGTTCATGTAAGTCAAAAGAGATAGTTTTCTGATAGTCATACAATAGAAATCACTATATCTGGAAAATTTCAATCCCTTAGGTTTTGAGATATACAAAAAAAAGTCAACAAAAAAGTACAAGCATGGTTAAACAGCATTTCTGCAAAACATTGAGAAACTTGAATGGGCTGAGAAGTTACTGAATTGAGAAGATGATGTAAAGCCTGAAAAGTGAAGTTAATCTTGGATTACATTTGGAGAGATTTAGACAACTCCCAAATTTAGAGAGATAGCATTATTATATTTTCCACTTGACAAACTCCATCTTTAATGCTGTATTCCATTCAGGGTACCACAGCTGAGGAAGAATATTGATGAGCTGGAGATGATTGAGAGAAGTAACTATGATAGTAAAAGGGTTTGTAGTCCATGTCATAGACAGATTTGCCAAAGGAACCATTTAGCCAAGAGAAAAGAAGGCTCAGGGGAAACATGAAATATTAAAACAAACAAAAACCATAGCTGGCTTTAATTATTTGAAGGGCTGATATTTGGACGAGAGACAGGAGTAATTCTGTTTAATCCTGCAGATCCAATGAGTGGAAGTTAGAGAAAAAGCAAATTTGGTTTTAGTGTCAGGTAAAACTTTCTGACAATTAGAGGTGCATAGTGAAATGGCCAGAAGAACATTTGTGAGGTATTTTTAGAAGTGATCATTGCTTTCACAGATGGGTTAAACTAAGATGGCTGATGAAACCCTTTCCAAGTCTTAAATTCCATGATTCTCTCACTCTGAGTCATGGATGTATCATGTCCTTTTACCATTCTATCTTCCATTCCCTAAACTTCTCTTTACCCTCCTCATGATTTCCTCCTCAATAGACCCCCTGGTCTCTATGTCTATCACCCCCATTGAAGCATGAGTTTCTTGCATTCAATTTTGACCCTAGTATCAAAAATTTCATTAAACACTCAGAAATTTTGATTTAATTTCTATCCTTGACACTCCATCCTCAAGCTGTGTCTGACAATCTTTTGATAAATGTTCTCTCCCACTACTTGGACAGTGGACCACTCTTAGCACATGCCACAAAACTATTCTGATTGTGTCTTTTACAATTTATACTAACTTGCTCCAGCTGAGCTCCTATCACTGTAGTCAGTCTCCACTCATTTTTTGATACATTTTCACATTCCTTATGGTAACTGTCCATATACTGTCTTAAATTCAACACATTTTATCTCTATCCTTCTATTTTTCAATGAAAGATCTTTGCTGAGAAGATTGAAACCATCTGACATGAACATATTTCTTTTCTCTTCCGAAATCTCAAAACTTCTGGATCCTGTTGCTCTAGGCTATTTCATTCCCTTTGGTCTCTCAGAGATGGACTCTTATTCATCCACGCTACTCCACATTGCACAACTACATTCCAGACAAACTAGCCATTAGCCCAATAACCTCATTTTGTCCTGCCCTGTTTCATATCCATGCCTTTCCCAACCATCTTTATTTATTGAAGTCTTTTTTCTCCTGCAATTTGTTACCAACACCACCATTCCTTTCCTAACCTTGAGTATAAATTATCTTTCCCTACTTAAATCTCTTATGACACTTAGTTTGATCTTTCCCAGTCACTTAATTATAACTCAAATGAGAAAAATAGTATCATCAATTCTTCCTACTGTATTAGGTCATTTAGAGTATTTAAAGTTTTTCATCTTTGCAGGTTATACTCATTACAGTCGCTTAAAAATTGCTTGTTTGCTTTTCTCCCTTCTTTCCCCTTTACCCCCCCTTCCCTGTATTAAACTTGTGAGCACCACTTGCTTCTCACAACTTTCCCTTTTTAGTATCCCTCCCTCCGCCTTAGAGTTCCTCCTCCTATCTTATTCCTTTCCCTCACAGTTTCCGTATTCCCTTCCGCTTAGCTTATTCTTTCCCTTTTCCCTTTTCCCTTCCCACTTTTCCATGAGGTGGGAGAAGTTTCATCACAAATTGAATATGTCTAAAATTTTTCTCTTTAAGCCAATTCTGATGGCAGTACGATACCCACTATATTCATCCTCCCCCCCCCCCATTCTTTTTCTCAGATATAATAGGTTTCCTTTGCCTCTTTGTGAGATGTGGTACCCCCACTTTACCCTTTTTCCTGTACAATGTCCTTTCCACCTCTAGTTTCTAGAACAAGGTATACATGTATTCTTTATATATCTTTATAACAGAAATATAGTTCCCAAGATTTCTTTTAACTTTTTTTTAGGTTTCTCTTGAGTCCTATATTTGTAGATAAAACTTTTTGTTAAGTTCTGTTTTTTCATCATTCTGGCTGGGTAAGTGATTTTTGGTTGCATACCGAGTTCCTTAGCTTTTCAGAATATCACATTCCAGGCCCTTCGATCCTTTAATGAGGACACTGCTAGATCTTGGATAGTCCTTATTGTGGCTCCTCC